>NC_137120.1:19651918-19881918 GCF_949357685.1 Gobio gobio
TGTAATATGTTTTTGTATAGGTGCTATAGGCCTATAAGCTATGTTACAAAGGTTTAGGTAACATTTTTAAACTGATTTTTATTCATTAATAACACAAGGACAAAAAATATATATATAACTAAATAGAGAAAAATAAAATACACTTGATTCAAAACGAGTAATAGTCTAATTGACTTGAATTTGTGATGTTAGACTTGAATAGTCAATATATTTCCCATATTTGTTTATGACAGCATAGACTCTATGGGACTGACAGGAAGAACGAAAGACTCAAACCCGAACTCGAGACTCGAAAGATGAACTAATCATTCTGTTCCCGAACCTGTGTCACATGGCCCGGCCCCAGATCAGAGTCAGACACAGACGAGTCGACAACTAACGTCTCGAGGAGTTCGAAGACACGAGAGGCGGAGAACAAATGTGATAAATATGAAGTTGCAAAAGAAAGAATGTCTCGGATCAGGAGGTGAGGTGAACTAACAGAGTTAGACTGCAATAGCCTGACCCAACAACTAATCAATTAATTAAACGTTTCAGTTTCTTATCATTTGGCTTTGGTTGCAGTACCCTTTAGTTTATTTTTATTTAGTTTTACAAATGTAATCAACATTTTCATAAGTACTAGATGGGTTGGGCTATTTAACATGTCATTTTAATTATATTTTTCTGAACTGAACGAAATGACTCGAAAAAAGATTTGTTCATTTTGCTGAACGAGACTCAAAGATCCGAGTCAGTAAAATGATCCGAACTTCCCACTACTACTGCGTAGCTCCTGTTAGCAAGTGCTTTCGGTGTGAGAGCGCAACATTTTCAGTGCCTTCAGCCTTCCACGTTGATTGGCCGGACTTGTGACTCCCAACAAATCAGATGGGTGATGGGCGGGCATTAGTCTAGGTCACAGAGCGCTGTGCTCTGACAGAGGTGGCTGGATCAGAGCCAGATCGCGCGCATTTCAAAATTAAATAATTTTATCTGCAAATCGGTTTTGAAAATGACCGATACCGATAACCATAAAAATGCTTAAATATCGGTGCCGATAATCGGTCGACCCCTACATCGCAGTTTGTTGGTTGCGTATGGGGTTGCATTGCTGCAGACCAGTCAGGGTGCCCATGCTGACCCCTGTCCACCGCCGAAAGCGGCAACTGTAGGCTCAATCCAATCAAGCATCTGTGGGATGTGCTGAACAAACAAGTCCGATCAATGGAGGACCCAACTTACAGGACTTAAAGGATCTGCTGCTAACATCTTGGTGCAAGATACCACAGCACACCTTCAGGGGTCTAGTGGAGTCCATGCCCCGACTTGGCAGCAAAAGGGGACCAACACAATATGTTATAGGTCATATATAGGTCATAATGTTATGGCTGATCGGTGTATGTGTGTACAATATTTATTTGTTTGTTTGTTCATTTACTTATAGCATTTATTTATTTATTTAATTTAAAAATGGGCAAGAGCTTTGCAGATTTTGCTTAAATGAAGTTGCAAGTTTGGGGCCAAATGTTTTGCTTGTAGTTATTGATAAACTTTTATTTTTATATTTCCATAAATTATATACTCATATTTCCATACATTAAAATAATATTTATCCTTTATTACAATATTGTTGGTAACAGGATTAAAGGATTGAAATTAATGAATGCAGTCAACACTAAAAAAAGATTTGCATTATTTCATGTCATCCTGTAAAAAGGGTCCAAATTATGTCTTTTCTGTCTGGGTATTACAAACATTTTTTTCTTCAGTTTTTTTACTAACAGGGTTGCAGTCAAATTAACTGAATATCATTTCAGCAGAGTAGAAAAGTACAAAAGTTGCATGTACATTTGCGTGCGTGGACAGTAAGATTACTAACTGCTTTGGCATCCATCTGACATCAAATGATGTTTGTTGTTTGTTCTTGCCCCTGGAATATACATCCCCACTGACATTATTAGGAAGTTTAGACATATAATGTAGAACACAGAGTACAGATGCTGTGATTTTTACTAGAGCGGTTTTGACATCATGCGGTTCTTCTGAGTGACTGTAAAAAGTCTCCTTGCTTCTAACTCATTAAAGTCAAACTTTGCAGCACCTTCATACACAAACACAGTCTCATGGAGGATGTAACTATTCACTCGTCCGTTATTTTTTTCTGCAGCCTGTCAGATCAATACTGTCCAAGAGACTATCCATTAAGTCAAACCATCCATTGCATCAACAGAGATATTTCCCTTTATCAATTTATTTTAAAGCTTTATAATCACTCACAGTTTACTTCCACTCTTTTTTTTTGATTGCATAAAAGATGACCCTCTCAGTGTATTATCATTTATTATTATTATAGTGTATAACAGTAATTCTGGATGGTAAAAACATGTGAACTGACATTTGCAAGCCTCTTGTTGCTTTTAAAGGTCAACATGAAATGTTCGCGACCGATTTTACTTCAGTGATGTGAAGTATTTCAGAGGGAAACAGGATGTTCAATAAAAAAATACATGTACTGTGGGACTCTATATTATCTATTAGGAATTGATTGGATTGGCAGAAGGGTCGATTTGCATGCCAGAAGAGGTTTGTAGTGCTTAATCAGGAGGCCAATGCTTAGCGGAGGGAATAAATTGTAAAGTTGTCTTTGTGAAGGGACACTTGTCATGACACTTGAGCTTGTCTTGTACGTGATGCATGAATTCCTTCCTTGGTCTGATGAGTCTTGTCTCAATGCTAATTCCAACTTTTTCCACTCTCATTTGCATGACGTCCAGGGGATTTGTCAATTGCTAGCTTTCAAAGTAAGTTTTGTTCCATTTGGTAGTTTTCACCTTTTGCTGTCCCTTATTAAACATGATCCTAAGTACCAGTCTGCGTTTAGGATTGTGTCCACATGACCATTTACACAGTCTTAAAACTAGTTATAGCGCTGTTCTGTACCATTTTTGAAGATTTCGTTTTGCCGTATTTTGTCATGTTTGCTCCCTCAGTCCCTTCTAGCCATGTTTTTTCCTTGCCAGTAGTTTGCTGTTTTTTCCCTCAGTAATTGTGCCAATTATCATGTGATAAATGTCACCTCTGTGTCCTACTCCAAATTATTAGTTAATTATGCTGCTCAAAAGGCTGGCCACAGTCCAAATTCAAATATTTACCATACCATATTTACCATACACTACATTTTTCTACATTTTTCAACTAAATATCAAAATAAATCTAATTATTAAACTAAATTAACCATGTAAACTAAATTACTGATCTAATTACTGATCTAAAGCCCACACTGTCACTGTATGATAATTGAAATGAACTGATGACATCACCGTTTTCTCCAGAATGGCTAGACGGCTGAATAAAATTATGCTGCATTATTTTCCTGTTTAACACTGTAAAGCTGCTTTGAAACAATCTGCATTGTTAAAAGCGCTATATAAATAAAGTTGACTTGACTTGACTAGTGTAGTTTCCACCTAAATATCATAGTTAACCAGTTTACTCAGTGATCTGGTTGGAGTAGAACATCAACCAAAACTTCACTATGTTTCTCAGCCAAATCTATGATTTCAGAATAATTAAGCACACAAATCGTGGACTACTTTTATGGTGGTTTCTCATCTTTTTTTGCTGCTTTAAAGCTTCAGTCCTATGTTGTAATTGCATGGAAAAGAGTGACCAACACATTTTGCAAAATGTATCCTTTTGTGTTTCATGGAAGAGAAATCAATGCAGGCTTGAATTGACATGAGGGTGAAGTAATCTTTAAAAGGTTTTCCTATCCATTTTGTTTATCGGATCCTACCTTAAAGCAATTTCAAATTGAATTGACTCTGCAGTAACAGAGTGATTGCTTGCCTCTCAGCGCCTGGAGTTCTGAAACGTGCGAGCAGTGCCATAGCTGCCTACGGGTGTGGTCTCGCTTATGGCTTTTCTTTCTATGTTTATTCCTCCCTTATTGCCTCTGAGCCCTTATTTTCCAAGCTGCCACTTACATGGACTTCATCTAATTAAACATAGAGCGTCTAATGATTAGCTTTATTTAGAGCTTTATTGCCATTGCTTGCTCTTGCTTTTAACACTGTGCTCCAAGGCTTTTAGCATGTTTGCGATCGCTGTACTTTTCCAGATAAGGTATTAAATTACCCAGTGTCCTCGTGTGCATATAATGAGAGAGAGTGCCCTTTCTGTGTTCTCCAGATGCGGTCAGATAGCAGTTATAGAACGGCAAGGGGGCGGGGCGATGATTTCCCATCAGCCCTCTGTTTTGTTGTTTCATTACTTTGTTATTTGGTGTCGTCATTCTGTTCAAATGCAATGTGCAGATCTGATTGTTCCCCCTCTCATACGTACATGCCGTAATGGTATCTGCAATTTTTTTGTCTCATTATTGAGTAATCAGGGTTGTGGGTTGAATGTAAAAGGTGGGGAACATTTTTTTCATGGAAAACATTTTTTCATTTGCGTCAAGGTGTTCTCATGTGATTTGAGAGTATTATGGATAGACAGACATACTCACATCAGCACTGCTCCATCCCTTTGGTTGCCTCTCCTCAGAGAGAAGCACAATCACGATTATCGTTGGGCAGCGGTGATGAGGCATACCTGAATAGCGCTTAGTCACTACTGCCTTTTAAATACAGAGCATGCCTCTCCTCGAGGCTGATCTCTTCCCCAGGGCATGCACATTGGTTTCCCCGCAGGTCCAGGAAAGGAACGGGAAGGGAATCCCATTTAACCAGAAGTAGTCACACCACCTGAATTCCCAAAACAAGGTACACATTGCAGCTGACTGACCAAGAGACCAGTTGTATGATGATGAGGTGTAGCTGAAGTTATTAACGCCTCGTCACTGCTGCCTTTAACATTCTGGGTGCCACTGTCCTTATACGAGGACATTATATTTTTGTGAATTTCTCTGACACCATACATGTTTTAAGTCTGGATGTTCTGTAAAGAGCATAATCATGGCTTTTCAGAGATACCATTTGTTTTGAGGTTTTACCAGGACAACTTTAAGTCTTTAAAAATTACTGAAAGATCAAATTTAGCACTCTTATCGAAGTATGATAATATTTTGTAATTTGTTATAAATCAACATCTCAGGAAAATGTTATAGGGTTTCACAGCAAAATATGACTTTCTGTTACAAAACAGGGCATTGATTTCATACACGTCCACTGTAGAGGACACCTGGGACCCGTTTCAGAGGTTAAGGAGGTATGTTAACCCTGAAATTAGGGAAACTCTTGAGTTTTCTTACCCCACCCATAATTTGCAAAATAAGAAAAATTCACTGAAATTAGTCTTTTTCCCCCAGGAAACAAGACTAAATACCTTATGTTATTTTTCTTATGTAGAAAATGCATCTTGATTTAAGAATCTTTAAATATTTTGACCGGAAACAACAAAACAGAAATACTCAGTAAGAAAAGCATTCTTTGCAGTGCAGGTACATTCATTCATTGCGCATATTTTATCATGAGGACATCGTCAAAGTGACAAAAATTGCTTGACCTTTTATACAGGATCCTGACGTTCACTTGATAAACCTCTAGAAGTAACCTGACACGTATATTCCCATCATTGCTATTTCCTAAAACGGATTACTGTATGGAATGGAAGGATTTTAGATGGAAGGGTAGTCCGAGATATATGCCGTAACACCACCACCACTGCTGTTAAAATAAACACTAATTATTCACAATTAATAAGGTCATCTTTATTTCCTACAAATACTTTATTCTTTTTCTTGTTGGATGGTAATATTCTTCCTCCATCTCCTCTTCATCTGTCAGTGGTGCTGGTGTTTTGCGAGCCTGTGCCTTTTTGCTGTTGGCTGAGTAGAAGTCAAATGTTAATTTCATTACCCTAATTAATAAAAGTAACAGGAGGGATCTGATAACCTTTAATTATGTGAAAAGAGCATTAGACTATGTGGGAAAAGCTGCTGCACATTGAAATAGACACTGAATGATATTTATTAAATATGTCAAATGTTTGAAAAGTCATGTAGCCTACACCCATGAACCTTTTATACTTAAAGCTTTACCTGATTTAATTATGTTTTTATACTTCATTTTTTGTTGCTGCCACATTCTTTTTTTGGCTGTGGGATACCATGAAAATTAAACTTAATTAAACTAATTAAGGGCCCTATCTTGCACCCAGCGCAATTTACTTTGTACACCGACGCATGTGTCATTCCTATTTTGCACCCGCGCAAAGCGCGCTTTTCCCTCCACAGAAGCACGTCGCTAAACTAGTGAATGAACTTGCGCTACCTGGGCGGTTCAGCGCAAAAAAGGAGGCGTGTTCCGGCGCAAACAATCCCTGGTGCTATTTTGCTGTTCCATTAAACAATTGCGCCACTGACCAGAAAAAACCTAGTCTAAAGTCAGTGGCGCGTTGCGCGTTGTTCATTATGCTATTTTAAGGGCGCATGCTTGACCATAATGTATAGCGTGCACAACGCGCATACACTTTGCTCATGTAATCTACACAGATGCAACAGTTATTTTTGCAAATCATAAATTGTTACACTAAAAAATATTAACACATGAGATGACGGAAATCATTGTGGTGTGCCACGAAGATGTGAAAAAATAGGCATAAATCTAGCTTACAAATTATTCAGGCTAATTGTAGTCTAATAATTAAGGAGACCTGTTTGCCCAATAGTGGCAACTTCTGGCAAGACATATATGTATATAAGGGCATCTAACAAATTGGTTTGTCCGTCAAGAACCAGGAAAAAAAATCGGTGAGGGTGGACGCAGCGATGTCCTCTGCTAGCGTCAGGTCCTGAGTAGAGGCAGATCCACCTCCCGTTACACGGCGTGCCCGATTGATGCTGGCAAGATTGGACTTTCCCCGTCTTCTGATGTCATTGTAGCGCTTGCGGCACTGGTGCGACATCCTGGGGATGCCAGCTGATGAAACAATTGTGGCTATTTCCTCCCACGCCTGTTTAACCGACGCTATTTTGGGTGGGTTTCTCCCATCCCCATACAACACAACTTCTCTGTCTTTCACTGCTCTTTCAAGAACATCAGTCTCCTCGGCTGTGAACCGCTCCTGGCGTGCGCCTGGTAAATACGCCATAATAATAGCAATCCATAATGGAACTTGCGCACCTGCTTTTACAGGGAATGTTGGATGACGCTCTGATTGGTTTATTCACGTTACGCCCAAACCACACCTATGAATAATGAAGCTACTTCAGACCAACCCATTTTAGATTTGCGCCGGGCGCAAGAGCCATTTATCCCGCCGGGAAAATAGCAACAGCGCCGAGACCCGCCCACAAAGTTACTTGCGCTTCGCGCTTTGACACTTGCGTTTCAGATCGTTAAAATAGGGCCCTAAGAGTTAGTTACATATTGACCCGGAAGTATGCAGGCATCTTTTGTTGGGTGCTGTTGCCATGGTGAATCATATGATTTAACTAATCAAGTTGATTGAACTAACTCATTTCAGCTGTTCTGAAACCCAAAACTCAGAGTTTCCCATCTCGGGGTAAGTCACCTCAGAGTTCAAGTTTAAACTTAGAGTTGGTTGAACCTCCTTATTGAAACGGGCCCCAGGACTTAAAGCATGTTTATCAGGCATTTTGGGAGACACAACAACTGAATAGGGAAAGAAATTACATATCAATGTTCATATAAAATATTACATATTATTATGAAAATGTTGCCAACTATTACTCCCATTATTACACTTATACAGAAATGGATGCACAATGCATGCACAATGGTTTCACCATAGGTCCAGGAAGGGAGTGGGAAGAGAATCTCTTGACACCAAAAGTAGAGTTGGTTTACGTGCTTTCCAAGACAGAGCTACTGACTAAGAGGTGCATGTGATGAGGTGTAGCTGTTAATATCATCTTGTCACTGCTGCCTTTAAATGCAGACCATATCTGTCTTCGAGAGTCTGGTCTCAATGGTGCACGTGTTCCTGTACGTTCAAGAAAAGAGCTGGCAGTGAATCAGTAAATACACTACCGGAGGTAGAGTTGCCGTACCAAGTTTCTGGGACAGAAGCACATGTTGCAGCTGACCGACTGGCTCACTTTGAACCTCATACTGTAGGTTCAAGAAGGGAGCTGGCAGTGAATCCTTCAATGCCAGAGGTAGAGTTGGCGTACCAAGTCTCCGACCAACTGGCTTACTTGCTTTTTTTACGTTAGACATCTCAGGGACACCTTTGTGCATTTATTAGATACAAAGGACTTGGCCTCTTTATCTGTCTTTGCTCATCCTGTCACATGATATAAGTGATGTTAGTCTGGTTTTATTGCTTAGCAAGAAGGTATTATGATCACATTTAGACTGATTTGATAATTTGTGTGTTGACTGGTCCACATTTTATTTTATTCACAAACAGAAAGGCATGGCCTAAATTATTTGTGAAGTGACTATTGATAGTTATTATTAATATTGTGATACTTAAGATTTATGAAAATAAGATTGACATTGTATTAAATAAATGTGCTTTTCTCTGATTGGCTACAGAGCCCTGTCCATCACTTCTGCTGCAGAAACACATGGCTGAACTCCTTAGTCAAGACAAAGACATGGCTGCCAGTTTCCTCAATAGCGTCTTAAACCAGCTCAACTGGGCCTTTTCTGAATTCATCGGCATGATACAGGAGGTAAGAAACTTGTTTTCTCACCACAGATCTTCTTATGTGTAAAACAAACAGAAAGTCCCACACAAAACTCCAGAAGCCAGACGTGTCGACCCACTGAAACAAACAGGAATGTTTTGAGAGCACCAGTGAGCCTGGCTAAATGTTTTCTATAACCAAAACTCACATTTTTAATCAAACTCCTTTTTTAAATGATAGAGTTAAATCAAACTTTACTGCCCTGCTGATTAGCCCTGAAATACTGTAACTTTGCACTAACTCAATCAGAACATGTAAATTATTAATAATGACAATGTAATCATGACTGGCACTTGATAGTTGAACTGAATTGCCATCATCTTGCATTTTCAGTGTAAAATGATTCTTTGCATAGTGCATTACTTAGTCTTTGAAATATTCATTAGCTTTTGATTGTGTCGATAAGAAGTGCCTAATAATGAGACCTATGCAACATATAGAAAATGTAAAATGCAAGGGTGTTGCTAACGTGTTCTGAGTATTTTTCTAAGGCATTGTTAAGCGTTTTTTTTGTGGCTTCCAGTTTTTTGCTATGAGCTCGCTTAAAGGGTTAGTTCACCCAAAAATGAAAATTAGCCCATGATTTACTCACCCTCAAGTCATCCTAGGCAGTGGCGGTTCTAGGGGGGAGGCCAGGGGGGCCAGTGCCCCTGTGTCAACAAGCTTGGGCCTTGGGCCTTGACCCTAACCCCCTCTGGCCCCCCTAAATTTGGAATCATATCGCACCAAAAACAATTCTGAAACTGGTTGCAATGTGCAGTTTTTGCTGTGGTGGTATGTGATGAAAAGAGTACTTTATTGTGTCATAACCAATAACCAATGCAGAGAAGCAATGAGGAGGCTGCGCGCTGTGGCGTGCACGTCTGTTTATGAATGATTCGTCACTCAGTCTGCATTCGCTCAAATAGTTGTAAAACGCGGGCTATAATGGTTGCTACGCACTTGATTATAGATCAAATAAGCTCTCTTTATACACGTTGTGTTGTGTGTAACTTCACCCATATGCAGCAGTGATACTGTAGATTAATTTTACTGACTTGACGACTTTGAATTCCATTCAGTCATTTCGTTAATTTAAACATTGGCTACTGGTAGTTATAATATATTTTTTCAATGGCTTTTTTCTCCGAACACGTCCACATATGTAGGCTAATCTTTGATCATATTCCGAATTAGGAAGATGCAGCCAAAAATAAATTATGACCAACACAATGAAAGAACCGTTCATGTGCGACTATGACAGAGACGTGTTTCACCTCAGAGATGGACATACCCGAGAAAAGATACAGAAAATAATATAATTTCAGTCTTGTTCACATATAGCGAGAAATAATATTATTTTATCCAATTGTCCAGTGTTGCTTATAGAGTGTTAGATGTTTGTTTTTATGCCTATGCTAACTTTGCGAAGAGTCTGCTAACAGAGAGCAGGTAGGCTACAAAACATGTAAGTTACAATACAATGTTTAGTTTTACTTTTATAAATTGAGCGTGCATGATCATATTTTACATTACTTTTCAAATAAATAAATGAACTTGAAATTATTTTACTTCACGTGTAGAGACTGCAGAGTGATACAGTACAAAGCCAAATAAAAAAGACTTTCAATAATCCGGAAAATAAGTTAAAGGGTTAGTTCCCCCAAAAAGAAAAGAAAAACACCTAATGTAACTCACCCTCGTGTTGTTCCAAAAACCTGTATTAGTTATCAATTTCAGTGCTTCTTAGTTGGAATGTGCATAAAATTCACGATATGCGGCAAAAATGCCCCTGTTTGAGTTTCAGTCTCAGAGCGTTTTTACACTGGGCACGGTTGTGGTCCGAGTCAGAGCGCGCTCTACACCGCAGGCTCCCTCTCCCTCGTATCCAAGATAAATCATCAACACTATCATCCCTTACATGTGTTTTATTGAACTAAATACATTGTCATCTGATAAAATGCATGTTACTTTTCTTGCGCACCCGAGTCCTTGTTGCTTTCACATTCACATGAATCGCGGCACAGCTCGAGCGTAATTTGCGCAACCGAACTCAGACCACCTCCTTCAGGCAGTCTCGAATTCAGTTCCCCTGAGCTCAGCTCACGCAGGTCCACATGACAACTTTCACATTACCAATTATTCGAACTAAACTGCCAGTGTGGAAAACGCCCTCACATTTACATCATGATATAGACTACAGTATAAGCAATAGGCTATAACATGAGTAACGAGTGCAATGTCACACAAGTTCTGTTTTTCTACCCAGAATAGCATGAGTGCAAATGCGATACTGATCTTATACAACAGTTTAATAAAATAAATAAGTTAATATTGTGTTCAACATAAGAAAGTCATATTTGGAACGACATTGGGGGTGAGTAAATGGTGATAGAATTTTCATTTTTAGGTGAACTACCTATTTAACTACTGGTTAAGATAAATGTTAACGTGTGCCCCCTAAAAGCACAAGTGGCCCCAGTCTGGCCCCCATAGTTACCGTGGTCTAGAACCGCCACTGATCCTAGGTGTATATGACATTCTTCTTTCAGACGAATAAAATCTGAGTGATATTAAAAAAGTCCTGGCTAATCCAAGCATTATAATGGCAGTGAATTGTTGCATCGTTTTTGAAGTCCATAAAATTGTCTGTCAAGCGTCACTGGTGTGCAATGTCATCAGACGTAGCGTAAGCATTTTGAACTGCGAGAGGCACTGCACTTTTTCTGTAAGTTGAATACGGAAGGCGATTGGCCGGAAGCAACAATCACTGCCATTATAAAGCTTGGATTAGTCAGGATTTTTTAAATATAACTCTGATTTTATTTGTCTGAAAGAAGAATGTCATATACACCTAGGATGACTTGAGTGTTCTGGGTTGTTGCCAGGGCATTGCTAAGGTATTCTGACTGGCTGTTGATTGGCATTTGATATGGTGTTTTGGTTGCTAGCATTTGGTAGGCGGTTGCTTTGATGTAGTTGGTTGTTTACAGGGTTTTGCTTAGCGGTTACTTGTGTGTTTTGGATGGTTGTCAGGTTGTTGTTAAGGTACACTTGCTAAGAGGATTTGAGTGCTTCTTAAAGAAATATTAGGTGGTTTCTAGGGCGTTGTTAGGCAATTTCTATTCAATAAGTAAGCATTGTATGCTTAAAGGGGCACTTCAGCGCTGGGAAGATGAATGTGTATTTAAACTGTGTCATTTATGTAGTAGAAATGTGAAATTATTTTTGAATTTGGTGCCTTCTCGACTGAGAAAAGACAGAAAATGTATTTTTGTCTCATGTGGATGAAAGAATGCACTTGCTTCGCTGCCCTACGAGGCCACTCCCTACACCGCCCCCAGCGTCGTTTTGATCTTCATAATAATACAATAATTTTGTTCAGTTTGAGAATAAACACTACAATTAAAAACTGAACGTGTCTTTTCAATAAAGTGTGAGTGAGCCAAACGAAAGTCACAGGACAAGTGCAGCAGGAGTCAGATTTCATTCAGCACGCGAGGGAAGTAAGAGCTGAGCAGAGCTGAGGTAAGCGCGGCTGTCATTCTCAGCGTGTGTCCAGTCTGGCGCGTTTTTTGATCGCATATGGAAGCTAAACTTTCATAGGAATTCATTGAAAAGTTGAAACGCTCACTTTGCTCTGCACCGGTTCGTTATGAATGCCCGAGGTCGAGCCGAACGCATTTCATTCTGTGCATGAGATCTCTCCCCTGTGGGCGGGTTGAAAACATGCGGAACAGCTCCTTCTACTGGTTGTAGTTTTTAGCCTATGGCCAAAAAATCCTCTGATGACGCAAAATGACGATATTTGCGTCATCGAAGGATTTTTTTCCAGAAATAAAATGCATTATTCTCTCGTCTCAGGGGGATATGAGGGGGGAAAGTACCATAATTCAAATATACTACGGGGTTTCTACTGATACAAAGCTTAATGCTAAATCACTGAAGTTACCCTTTAAAGTGATAGTATGCCTTTCTTCAACAAGCCACATGATTTGAGGTATCATTCATGTTGTGCAAACACAGTCTACATTTAATTTATGTATATCGAAGTCTAAAACTTAAGATGATATAAAACGCTATTCTTTTACTTCCTTGCAAGCACTGGTATTTCCTTCAGAAAATGCAAATGTAGTTTACCTTGATTGCATCCACCTTAATTTGATAATTTGGACTCCATGGAAACAACCTTTTGGGAAGAGTAGCGCACAAGCCCCTCCTGTGTTAGGGTCATTACTAAACGCAGGCTTTGGAGTCTCAGGCAGAGATAAACAAGAAAGCAAAACCTCCCAGATCTATAATGGCGGTGAATTAAACCTCAGATGTGAAAGCACTTTCTCTCCGGGCATTATCCTCTACTCTTAAATCAATGTCTTTCAGGAGAGCTGATACGCTGAAATTGTGCCTATTGCAGATTGGACTGTGATTCGTATGCTACTTTGCCTACAGGATGACTGGCTCTTAGGAGCGCCTTTCATCTGCAATGATCCAGGAATTAAGAGGCTGCGGTCTCCAGGGGAATTTGTGATGTTTTTACTGCCTCAGTTTCAGTGAGTGCTAAATTGGAATGAAGGGAAGATGCAGGAAAGAATCTGATGAGTCTAAACATCAAGATGCCGTTTTTGTGGACCAAGTAGTTAAGTTTTATGGCTAAAGAAATGAAGAGTAAAATGTGTATGGTGATTGTTAAAAACTCACTGACATCATTATAGATGGTTGACGGTGGTTTACAAAGCATTACTATCCAGTTGTTTTTTTGAATGGTTGTTAGCACATTGCTATGCAGTTACTAGGGTGTGCTGAGTGTTTGCTGGGTGGTTGTTGGGTTGTTGCTGGGTGGATGCAGGGGCTTGGTGGGTGGATGCAAGGTGGACGCAGAGAGATTGTTAGGTGGATACAAGGTTGTTGCTGGGTGGTTGTTGGGGTTTTCTGGATGGATACAAGTTGGATGCAGGGTGGTTGCAAGGTGGTAGTTGGGGGGTTACTAGGTGGATGCAAGGTTGATGCAAGGTGTATGCAGGTGATTGCTGGGTGGATGCAGAGTGGTTGCAGGGTGGATAGAGGTTGGTTACCGGGTGGATGTAGGGTGGATGCAGGGTGGATGGGGGGATGGTTGCTGGGTAGATGCCGCTTGATTGCAGGGGTGTAGTTCGTGGTTGCAGGGGATTGGTGGGTGGATGCAAGGTGAATGTAGGGTGATTGCTGGGTGAATGCAAGGTGGATGCAGGGTTGTTGCTGGGTGGTTGTTGGGTGGTTTCTGGGTGGATGCAAGGTAGTTGCATGGTGGATGTAGGGTGATTGCTGGGTGGGTTGCAGGTTGATTGCTGGGTGGATGCAGGATGGTTGCAGGGTTGATGAAGGGTGGATGCTGGGTGGATGGGGGATGGTTTCTGGGTGGATGCAGCTTGATTGCAGGGGGGTAGTTGGTGGTTGCTGGGTGGTTGCAGAAGTATTCTGGGTCCTTAGTCATTAGAGCCCACAGTTTTATCCTCAATGTATTGCTGTTACTGTAATTTGACTGTTATTGGATCTTAATTTAGATAATTCCATGCAACATGGCATGCAGTCTCATAATGTATCTTTTGACTTTGTTCATCTTTTTATTGTCTCTTTATGTCATAATTTTTTTCCCTGTCAGATCCAACAGGCAGCTGAGCGACCTGAGAGGAATTTTGTGGACACAAGGCAGTTAAAGGTGTGCGCAACCTGTTTTGACCTCTCTGTCAGTCTGTTACGGGTCCTGGAGATGACCATCACTCTAGTGCCTGAAATATTCCTGGACTGGACCCGCCCCTCCGCTGAACTGCTGTTACGTCGATTGGCTCAGGTGATTGTTGATTGATAGACGGGATGTGTTCTAAAGATGCTGTTCTAAATTCTAAAGCAACATTCAAAACTGGGCAAAAGTACAAAGTAAAGTGAAAATATTTTTTTTCACCATTAAGATTTTCATAAATTTTACTAAAGCAGTTTCATGCAGAACTCTGAGTTAATGATCCTGTTTAAAGCAATTGACCTATCGGTAAGCCCCGCCCCCCTTAGTTACTGTTGCTAACTCGGACAAACAAACGGAGTTGCTATATCTTACAATGTACAGCTGTCAGTGTGAAAACCTTATCCCAAGATGTTTTTGGACACAGAATGTAACGTATACCCCGTCCGAATGATGGCCAAACTTGACTGATGGTTTATGAAGTTTATTACATCGTTTTTCACTCAAAAAATCATCGTAAGAGCTGAACAAACAAAGCATAAGTGCGCCTTAACGTCTCATTCACAAACTCTCTCTCTCTAGCTCTCTCTCCGTGGCATTACCATTAACATACACAGCAAATTACACAAAAACACTCAAAGTAAACAGACATATAAACAGACCTAATGCCTTTTCGGGGGTGCAGATAATAACTGGTGAACTTTGTATCTGCAAAACAACTCCGATAAACTGCGTGCGAGCTCTCCCTGTCACTACCCGTCCCATAGACTATAATACCCGTCAAAATAGGAGTCCTCCTTATAAGACAGATAATGCAGACCTTTAAACATATCTAAACTCACAGAAATAAAATAAATATGGTGAGAGATTAATTTGGAAGCGATGGTTTACAGATCTCAATGCAAACGGGAGAAGCCTCTTGTTACGATCGCAGATGATAACATCCAGGATCAACACTGTTCGTGTACCGCGGGGTAAGATTACATAAATTCACATTTAATCAGCAGTTTAATATGGAGAAATGCACTGAAATGTAGACCTTCGTGTTTCTGACCTACACCGTTGCATGAGAACAGTTACGTTAGTTATAGTTAACTTAGTTGGTTTGTACGTTAGCAGGGAATTACTAACTTTAATAATAACTTCATGAGAGTATGACAAACAGAAAATCCTCTCAGGACACCTGGAATCAGTGTTGCAGTACCTCAGGCACGACGTTTACCATTTTTGTAGCATAAACACCATCAAACCGATGACAGCCTCGGATTTTCCAATGTTTCTCTATGGTGCTGACACCTAAAGATGTCCGAGTTCCGGTCCCAGCGCAACTGATACTCAACTGCCATTGGCTCATCGGCGTTCGATGCGACGGGCTTACCGATAGGTCAATTGCACTTGCTATTAAACATAGGATTTCTGTTTTTATTTTCTCAGACTCCGTTCACAGCTCTCTGAGTTTTTTAAAAACCTTAATTATTAATGATGCTGAGACAATTTATGAACCTTAAGGCCTGTACACACCGGGACGAATATCGCGCACGCTTATCGCCAGCGTTTTTCGTGACGTTTTTCGGTGCGTCTTGAGTGTTCACACCCAAGCGATTTTCACTGGCGATGCGCAGAGTGAACGTGCACATTCAGTAGATAGCGCTACCGGTACACAAGATGGTGCTGCGGCACTTTACGCTTCTGACACTCGCTTGTCACACAGAAGAAGAAGAGAGACAGTATTTACGTGCTTGCCAAAACCACAGATATATTATGTCTATGGCCAAAACCATTCACACACTTTTTGCTAACTGGCAGGCAGCATTATCAGCTCACTTTCTTCTACTTACTACTTCTTCGTCGTATCAGTGTGTGCTCGGCAAGACCGTTTTGTGCTTGAGCGTTTTACTGTCACTTCAGCAGCTCCAGGCACATGAACAAAAGCGCTGATCTCATTGGTCGGCCAGTTTTTAATGCATCGCGTCAAAATAAAAAACGAACCCGAGGCGTTTTTTTAAAAATGATGCTTTTACGCCTGCCGTTTTACGCTTCAGTGTGCACACTCACAATGGCGCCCATTGATTAGTCACGAGGCGTTAAACGTCGGCGATAAACGCGCGCGAAAATCGTCCCGGTGTGAACAGGCCTTTAATCAAACATTCTGCTTTAAAGGGGTCAAAATGAATTTTTATCTTGTGAAATAAGAGGTCAGTTTAGTATGTACATGCTTAACTAGACTAGTCTACTGTATGTGCAGACAAATAAGTCAGAAACTGACCCTCCAGTCCAGTGTTATTTTAGTATTTTTGATATGCTATTATAGTATTTATTAAGAATTAATAATAATTTTAGTTTTTGTTAACAATATCAACACTGCTTCAGTCCACCCAGACTATTTATTGCAACTAAAATGAAGAAATCGTCAAGATTGACATCACAACCATGAGCTCATTAAGAGATGACAGCCTTCATTTACATAGTAAACGAAGTATGTTGGGTAAGCCAATCAGAGATAATTTAGATTTAGAGGACTTAAAGGTACAGTAGCACAGACTCTATGACAAGTTCTGTGTGAGGTTTTGTAATGCTTCAATGTGAGACTGTTTTTGTCCATCTTTGCGTTGTATCTGATTTGCATTTATTCTTTTAGTGAATTGGGTACTTCAGCAGTGGAGACATCATGTGAAAAACAAGACTATCATTGGATAGTCTTTTGAATCCCCTTAATTTTATATAAGTTAATTAATAACAAACATGTATGTTTGGTGGTCACATTTTAGTGCTGACTGCACTCAGTTATTCCACCCTGTTACCCAGGTTGTTACAAAAATGATCAAAAATAGATATCAATCAAATATCAAAAAGTTTGGTAAAAGGGTTGAACAAATTTGCAAACATAAAATACATGTAAAAAAGACATTATATAATATTTCATTATTTCTATTAATTATCATTTAATATTGTCAGAAGGTTACGTACATCCTCATTTATAGAGGCTGTTTTGTACTCTATTCATGGAAAGTGCCATGCAAATGACGAGCAAGTGTATATTGTTCTCGGGGCCACTGCATGTTTTCAAGGCCTCAATTACAGAGGAAAAGGCTTTGAAAGTGTATTTTCTGGTGGGTATTTCTCTCAGCGCTTACATGAGCTTTATTCCCAGCAGAGCATCCATTCACCTGTGGCTTATAATCAGGCTTTAACTGAAGCACACCTGTGAGCACAGCAGGCGTCCATACGTCCTTGAAGAGCAAAACCCTTCTATTTACATTTTTTCCTGTCCCTGAAGGATTTGTCCTATTTTTGAATACAATTACATGCGTTGTGCTTGCCATAAACGTCAATAATTGGCACCTGACAGCTTGGTACCTCTGAATTAAATTCTTGGCCACAGGATGTTGAGGTGTGCTAAACAAGCGAAGGGAATAATTATTGCAGTCTGGTCACTTTAATTTATAACCAGATGTGTTTGATTTGCTCACTGAAACTGGGTCAGATGAAATCTGTTGATATGATGATATGTTGACCCAGAAATGTGAATTTTGTCTTTTACTTACCCTCATGTTGTTACAAACCGGTTGGTCATGTTTTGTTGTGTTGGACACCATTGATTTGCATTGTATAGACATTCTAGTTTTTTGTTTTGTTTAATGTTGTGTTGTTTCATGGTGTTTTTTTTGTTTTGTTGTTTCATTTTGTTTTGCATTTTTGTTTTGTGTTGATTCATGTTGTGGTGTTTTTTTTCCCCTTTGCTTTGCTTTTGGTTTTGTGCTGTTTTATTTTGTTTTGAAATTTTAATTTGCTTTATGTTGTTTCATCTTGTTTTATGTTTTTTTGTTTTGTGTTGTGTTTCATCTTGTTTTGTGTCTTTGTTCTTATATTTGGGGTGAACTGTTTCTTTAATTAGGAGAAATTTCTCATCTCTGTTTTTTATATAATACATTTTGTTTTGAAAACATTTTTATTTTATTATTTGTCTGCAGCTCCTGAACCAGGTGTTAAATCGAGTTACAGCGGAAAGAAACCTGTTTGACAGGGTGGTCAACTTGCGCCTCCCAGGTAATTCTAAGCAGTTTCCTTATAATAATCCTACTTTGAGGATGCACTTGAATGCAATTATATTTCTGAAACGCTTAGTGTGCTGTGCTGAATTTAAACCTCTTAGGTATTTTGGTTCATCCTTGATTGTGTCCCATGTGAGCCGAAATATAGCTTGTTGTAAACTAACAATCAACTTTTCACTTGTTCCTTTTAATAGCAGTTTATTTCAAGTCCCAGAACAAATAAAATGTAATTTAATTAGCATTTTGTGACGTTCTTGACATCACCTCTGAAACCCTTTCAGAAGTTTGGAAAGTCAGCCTGCACACTCAGGGAATTATATTAGACGGATAGGTCAAGAGATTACACAGCGAGTTTGTATGAAAACATAATCCAATTCAGGAGCATACTGAAACCATCATCAGGCCAGTTTTCAGCCTTGACACTGCAGAACATCACATTTATAATAAACGAGGTTGGGTCATGTTGTTACCTGAACATTACTCCTAGAGGGGCAAACAGAGCAATGTGGCTTTCAGTGCATTTTAAAGTTGTTATTAGATGGAACATTTTGATCCATGTCACTGTGGTCTTGATTCAGTGACCTGCTATCCTTCTAAAGTGCTGTTTAATTGATTTTATAGATTTAGTTATTTCATCATTCTATCAGTTTATTCTATCGTATTCATAATGCATTTTATAAATTAAATTTTTTGGGGGGTACTTTCCTGCAGGTCTATTAATTAAATTCAAAGTGAATTTGCTATGAAAACATTCATCTGTCCTTGGAAAAGTCGTATTTCTTTCCAGCTAGATTTTGCCTTGCAGTACTTCAGAAATTAGGAGTATTGCATTGTCAATACAAGATCTTGACCAAAAATATATGCATCTCTTGGCGAAAATAACATCACAACATTTATTTCCATCAAGAGGTGCATCAATACCAAAGAGTCCAGCACTCTGTAAAGTCTCCTCCAGCACATCCCAAAGACTTTCAATGAATTTAAGGTCTGGACTCAGAGGTGCCAATTCATGTGTGAAAATGATTCTTTA
The DNA here is from genome assembly GCF_949357685.1 of Gobio gobio. Lineage (NCBI taxonomy): Eukaryota > Metazoa > Chordata > Actinopteri > Cypriniformes > Gobionidae > Gobio > Gobio gobio. Next base: position 19,671,337 of record NC_137120.1, read on the forward strand.
AGCTCCCTCCCAACCATTCTTTCACAATTTGAGCATCACTAATCTTGACATTGTCATCCTGGAATATGGCTACGATGTGTCTTCCTACATGGTTGTTTACATTGCCCCTATTATGGATTTTTGAAAACTACCTTTCATGGAGTGTATAACATAGCTCTAAGTGAATGAAAACATCATGCAAAGTTTTAAATCTGAAAGTACACCGTAAATAAAGTTACTGTCTCTCAAAAGTAAGAGTCGACTCTGAGTAAATTAAACAATTTGCTTTTAAAACGAATTCCAAGCCGTTTCGTTGTGACGTCAAGACGAAACATTACCATATGTCCCGCATTTTCAGCCTTGCTTGGCATTTTGGTACAGTTCCCACACGTGCACCTAAATAAATTCAGCAATTAATTTGTCTGTGACACGTTACACTGAACAAACAAATGGCAACAGACAGCTAGATTAATTAGATTACAGCACATTCTTACTCTGATTCTGCATGTTCAATCGGCCTGAAGTGCAATGAACTACATTGACACTTACCATTGAGAAAGGTCTTGCTCCAGTCGTGTTTGCGATTTGACTTTCTGGTTCATCAGCAACTCTGGATGCTTCCTCGTCGGACTCTGGCTTGAATTGGTAAGGCAAAATTGATGCCTTGTCTGTTCATACACTGTATAACATGTTCAACACTTGACAAGCCGCAATCCAGTAATGGTGATAGGTGTTGTGCTGCATGCAGTAGACCAATCACAATTGACTGGGTCATCTGACCAATCACTGCAGATTAACGTCACGCAATGGAGGGGTTTGGAAAAATTAATCGTTGAGTGAATCCTTTGGGAGTCGTTGAGCAAATAAGGTAAAAATAAATGCATATTATAAGACAATGAAAGTGTTTTATGAATTTACATGCATGTAAACCTGTTGTTAGGGACTCCCAAAACAAAAATAGGAACCTTTAAAATGCCATAATAGGGGCACTTTAAGAAATAAAAAAGTTACACACTCCATCAATTAGATTTAAAGAACTGTTGCCAAACGTATAGCAAGCCAGAAACATAATAATCACTGCAATAATGATCAATCATAGACTCTTAAGCATTTGACTATTTAAATCCAACTTTTATTTTATTTTTTTCTGGCCGTAATACAGTCATATGAAAATGTTAGGACACCCTGTTGAATTCCATGGTTTTCTGTATCAGGACATAAAAAAAAATGTATCTGGTCCTTTGCAGGTCTTAATTTGCAAAATAAAACCTCAGATGAACGACAACACATGACACATCACACAGTGTCATTATTTATTTAGCAAAAATAAAGCCATAATGGAAAGCCATAGGTGACAAAGTTAGGACACCCTTACTGTTAACATAGGAATTAAGAGAGTAAGTAACCGTCAGGCACTGCTAATCAAATGCCTTTGATTAACTGATCACCAGCAAATGTGATAACCTCTATAAAAGCTGAAGTTTTGGCAGTTTGCTGGTCTGGAGCATTCAGATGTATATTAACACAATGCCATGGAGGAAAGACATCAACAATGATCTTAGAAAAGCAATTGTTGCTGCCATCAATCTCTGAAGGGTTACAAGGCTATTTCCAAACTATTTTAAGTCTATCATTCTACAGTTAGCAAGATTATTCACAAGTGGAAGAGTGGACGTCCCAGCAAATTCACCCCAAGATCAGGGACTCCCAAAACAAAAATAGGAACCTTTCAAATGCCATAATAGGGGCACTTTAAGAAATAAAAAAGCTACACACTCCATCAATTAGGTTTAAAGAACTGTTGCCAAACATATAACAAGACAGAAACATAATAATCACTGCAATAATGATCAATCATAGACTCTTAAGCATTTGCCTATTTAAATCCAAAAGTATTCTACAGATCATTCTACAGTGAGGAAGATTATTCACAAGTGGAAGACATTCAAAACAGACACCAATCCTCCCATGAGTGGACGTCCCAGCAAATTCACCCAGAGATCAGACTGTGTAATGCTCAGAAAAATTGCAGACAACCCAAGAACTACACCTCACACTCTACAGGCCTCAGTTAACATGTTAAATGCTAAAGTTCATGACAGTACAATTAGAAAAAGATGGGTCAAGTATGGCATTTTTAGAAGGGTTGCCAGGGGAAAGCCTCTTCTCTCTCTCTAAAAAAAAAACATGGCAGCACTGCTTAGTTTTGCAAAGTTGTATCTGAAGAAACCATAAGACTTCTAGAACAATGTCCTTTGGACAGACAAAACCAAAATGGAGATGTTTGGCAGTAATGCACAGCGTCAAGTTTGGTGAAAACCAAAAGAGCTTATCAGCACAAACACCTCATAGAAAAAGTATTTTGGGCTTGTTTTGTAGCCACAGGACCTGGGCACCTCACAGTCATTGAGTCGACCATGCACTCCTCTGTATACCAAAATATTCTAGAGTCAAATGTGAGACCATCTGTCCAAATGATAGGGTGTCCTAACTTTGTCACCTATGGTTTTTACATATTGACTTTATTTTTGCCAAATAAATAATGACACAGTGTAATATGTCATGTGTTGTTGTTTTGTTTTCCAAATTTTAAGACCTGCCAAGCACTAAATGATTTTTTATTATGTCCTGATACAGAAAACCATGGAATTCAATATGGTGTCCTAACATTTTCACATGACTTTATAGTGAAAAAGTTTCAAAAATGTGTGTTGCTCCATGACAGCTAGACACCATTTTTTGTTTATAATTTAACCCATGGTAATTATAATAAATAACACTTTTTTTTTTAAATGAAACACCACATGGTTGAGTCAGTGTTGCTGTGTTGGGCTGATTAGCATGCTTATTCACATATATTATGTATTTTAGCACTCTTGGATGGCTGACCAATCAGCACCCAGAACCAGATCTGTTTTTGTTATAAAATATAAAACAAAAAGTAACTATCTGAGCCACTAATAAAACATGTTTTATTTTCTGTGTAGGCCTGGAGAGTGTTGATCACTATCCCATCCTAGTGGCTGTTACAGGGATATTAGTGCGCGTTCTGGTCGACTCCGATAAACAAGGGTGAGTTATGGCTTTGTGTTTCTTTATTTTTCCATCTATATAATGGGATCTCCATATTTATGGGCATACTTACTGGTGTAGACTGTTGGAAACTCTTTTGTTCCTTGAAGCAGAGACCAGGAGACTTGGATATGTTCTTCAGCAGGATTCTTTATTGAGAACACGTGCTGTTTTTCGGCTGAGGTTGTCAAGTCTAAAATAAGGGACCTGTACGTGGTATTTTATAGGTATTCAGTGGGCAGTCCTTAGAGGTGTTGACATTACAATTACACACAGTAGAGGAAGAGACAATGACCAAAGCAAATGACCAATCACCAGTTCTGATCCAATCAGTATAACAGTGCCATTCAAATGCATAGATGATAATTCAATCACTCAGGGGCTCCAAGAGCCTTTAAAGACAAATCGTGAGAATCTCAGTAATCTGGCTCATTTGATTTACAATGAAGAGAACAGGAACTGGCCTGGAAACTTTGCATAACAGACCACTGTCATCATATTTACCTTATATGCTGAATACAGTGTACTTTAAATATATTCTTAAATGTGTAATACCACAGTCCCCCTTTTGAGAGTTCTAATAACTCTCACATAATACAAATTTAAACCTTCATAAATCCATTCTGAAGCTTATGTTTGTTAGCATAAGCCCCATCTTCTAGTCATGTACCTTGAGAAAATTACTGGCACATATCACTTGCTCTGTGTGGATTGTCTGTATAGTGACGAATGACATTTTGACACAGAAACAAACATGCCACTAGGGTCCGTGTAGTTCTTACGGGTAATAGTCTTTTTCGGGTTGGAACAGTCCTTGTGAGTCATTTGTTGACCTAACAGGTTTCCGAACCACGAATAATTATCTTCAGTCATCTGATGTAATTTTGCTGAAAAATCAAGAATGTCTGGTTGGATTTTGTTCAAGAGTTCTTGACCATCATGGTTGTGCATAAGTGAGTCCTGGAATGCAGCCATATTCTTTGTTTGTGGTAGGAGCTGAATTATGTAGATTGTGGAGAGAACATAAACCAGGGTGCACCTGCCGTTGACTTGGCTGGGTAGGATGTTGTAGACAGAAGTTCCTCCCATCATTAGGGCTGCAACAAACTATTATTTTTGATAATCGATTAATCTAACGATTATTAGACCGATTAATCGACTAATCATCGATTCGTGTTATTGTCATCGACGACTAATCAGTACATTTTTGAACGATTATTCAGCTTTCCCAATTAGTTAAAACATTGAGTTATACATATTCTAACTATAATATATAAAAAAGAAAATCACTTAAACTTTTTAAAATTGATGTTTTAATGAACTTTGAGCCAAGTTCTCAGAACTCAAATCACACACAAATGCTCTCTAAGCATTGTTTAAATATTCTGTTCTCTTTCATTTGAAAAAACAAAAATTAGCTGCATTACAGACAAAAAAAAAATATATTTTTGAATGTAAACATCTCTTGGCAGCAGTATTAAAGGCATAATTCATCCAAAAATGAAAATTCTGAAAATGAATCATTTACTCGCCCTCAAGTTGTTCCAAACCTGTATGTGTTCTGCTGAACACAAAGGAAGATATTTTGAAGAATGTTTGTAACCAAGCAGATTACCATAGTAGGGGAAAATACTATGGTAGTCAATGGTTGCTCTATCTGCTTTGTTACAAACATTCTTCAAAATATCTTCCTTTGTGTTCAGCAGAACAAAGAAACTCATACAGGTTTGGAACAACTTGAGGGTGAGTAAATGATGACAGAATTTTCATTTTTGGGTGAACTATCCCTTTAAGAGCTTCATTTGGAAAACAATAATAGGTCCACTGCTTTTCTTAGAACTGAAAAAGAAAAAGAGGACATTTACTTCAGGACACAAAGAATGGTAAAATATTAATCTGCAAATAACATTGCAGACAAAATGACATATTAATCTCTTACATGACAATTGAGCTGACAAATTCTCATTCACCTTTTAATTAACAGTATGAAAAAGTAAATGACATGATATTCTTCCTAACATCGCCTCTTGAAAGTCTGCATGCATATTGAACAAAATACAGGCAAGTGATGAGACTATAATACCTAATAGTGTTATAATAATAATAAAAACAGTCCTGACTCCAAGCTCGATCAAACTTTATTCTATGCTAAATAAATTATCTCAATACTGTAATTATATAATTATTGTTAATAACATTACAATTATTATTAGTATTGCATTCTCTAATAAAGAGATTTACCTCTAGTTAGTTGTTTCCTCTTTAAGTGCTCCAACATGCACGTTGTTCTCCCGTGAAAAGTTTCGCCTTGCACGTCTCAATCAGCTCCCTAGTTCAGTAGTCAGGGCACTGATCAGGACAAGAATCAATGGGCTAACTCCCTGATCAGTGCCCTGACTACTGAACTAGGGAGCTGATTGAGACGCAGCCTTAGTTTGAAGTTTTGTGAAACTTTCCCACATCTTGCTATTTGGGATTTGTTTGCACTCCGTCATTCGCGCTGTTTTCTTCTACCTCAACATTTGTAAGGGCTGCATTTCACTCTAGCGCTACAGTGCCGTATCAGTCAAATCGCGATATTGCAGGCCCTTACATTAGGTCACGTGAGATCAAACGACTACTCGACAACAAAGATATTTGTCTGCAATTTTTTATTGTCGACAATGTCGACTAATCGTTTCAGCCCTACCCACCATGTGCCACCCATAGGATTCCTGCTCCTACTGAAGGCAGGTGTGGCATGCAAACGTTCTTTCCAGCAACAAGGCATTTCTTGACATATTTATCAGCTCTTAGAATATGTTGTTTCTGGAGTCTACAAGTCTGTCCATGATGATTAGTAGCAAGGCAATCTTGAGCATGTTGATGGATGACTGAAGTTCCCGTATGTGATTCTCTGCGTTGTGTATTTTTTTACCCGTGACTGTTGGCTTGATAGTGGGTCTACTTGTCCTTCAGAGGTTTTGGCTTCATACGCAGGTGAGGAGGTCTGTACATATTGGTCTGGGGATAGCCATCAAGTGCAGGGCTCTACATAGCACCCATTTTAGGCACATTTGCGCCTGAAAATTAATGCGTGCAACTGTGAAAAAATATTTAGGCGCACCGGTGCGAGTGACCCAATTGATTCTCATGAATAAATGTAGCCTATAATACAATCGGAATAAAAACTACAACTGCCAAAGTGCATCAACACTGACTGAGCAACAGTTGCGTTTCGTTCTGCGATCGACTGCTTGTCATGCCTTCTGTCAGCAGAGCATGTGCAAAGAACGTGTGCAACGGACTACACTTCACAGATTGTTTACTAGGTGAAACGGGTGTGACGCGGCCATGCGCACTTACCAGACGCCTCGCGCTGATGTTTATTTGCAGCCAAATTCAAATGAACTAGAAATACCACATTTGGTTTATCATAAACAAGGTCGGAAATGAACAAAAAATGCAAAAAATTTGGGGCAAAAATGCCATCAAAAAATAATTACTAAATAATAATTTAAAAAAGCCCCTGTATGAGTTCTTGATTTAATCTTTAGGCTATCAGCTTCAGTCCACAACTTTTCTCGTGTTTAAAAATTACTAGATGTATATATGAGAGTACATCATGAATCCATTTTCCAAACCGTGTTTTTAATCTTACCCTGAATCACTACGGTACACATATAATAATTGTTTATATTCTGACTATTTTATTCCAGTTTGGGTCACAGCGCTGCGGAGGAGCACAGTCCCTGTGTGACTCGCCATAGACATAAACAGAGAGAAGTAGATCCGGCTGCAATGTTCTTCCACGAGACGCATGCAGTTCTGTTTATTAGCGCCAGCGCGCCAAAAGTTACTGACTGCTATTGCTCCGAGTTGGCATGATTGCAAATGTTATACTGACCTTGTACAAAAGTCCAATAGACAAGCTGATGTTAAGTAACAACGTTTTAGCCACAATACTGTTTATTTCGTGAACATCAAAACTATACCAAAACTGTTGCGCATCTCCAAGCGTTTCGATTCGAATGAATCTGCGTTTGAACGATTGAATCAATGACTCACACACAGACTTGACACGCCACCTACTGGCGGTTTTATTTTCATAATTATACTTTGGATGAACTTTTTATTTAAAATATCAAACTTTTAAAGTTTAACTTGTACATAACCCATTTCTAAATTCAAAAACTTATATTTAAAACATTCATACAACATTATTTCCCCATGAGCATTCATACAACATTATTTCCCCATGAGCTGAGCTCCAAACGCTTGGAGATGCGTCCCGTCATCTTAAACAGTCTAAACACCACTTCAGATTGAGCTGCTGTGCCACTTCTACACTGCAAAGATGGATCTTTTGATGCTGATTTAATTAGATTGGTAACAGTCTAAATTTTTCTAAATTCTAAAATTGTCTCGTATTGCTCTAACTGAATTCATTTTAAAAACAACTTTTCTATTTTAATTGAAGAAATTGATAAGATGATCCATATATTTAATAAGATTAGAAAACATTGCTCTTATAATGGTAAAAATGCCCCTGGACATTAATTTAAAGGGACAAAGATAGTCCTGTAATGGGAAAGTCATAATTGGAATGCATGTTATTGATCAGAAAGTGCTCCTAAATTTTTGACTGTGCTCCTAATTTTTTTTAAAATTAGGAGCACAAGTGCTCCTCAAGAAAAATGTTAGCGTCGAGCCCTGAAGTGGTATCTGCACAGAGTAAGAAAGGAAACAAAGGACAACAGATCAGTATTTGTTCTAAAAGACAGCAATCATTAGGGTTGTCTCCTCTGTTCAATCTGAGTCTGCTATTGCTGTTCCTTCTTTCCCTATTTCTTAATTCCTGCGACACCTAAAGAACAGTGAGGTAAGGATGGACTAGTGGGGAAGGCCTTTGAGGGAAATCTTCACCGCAGGATTGGCCCCCGATGCCTGTTGCATTCGGTTCTTTCCTGGGCTCCTTACTGGTCCGTGTGTCCTATCCTATCCCTGTTGGTGGTGGAACAACTTTACAGTGTGTCCAAGTTTTTCTTCCCTGACACAACACTGCAGCTGCTGTAATCAGCATCACTTGATGTGGTCCGTGCCACTTAGGCTCTAACAGCTTGTTTTTGAATGATTTTATTATCACCCACTGACCTGAGATGATCGTGTGTCCACCTTCTGGTGGCATCTGCCAACATGACTCAACTCTCTCTATGGCACTCTGTACTGCCTTTGTGAGGTTATCAATGATTGATTCAGGAGGCAGAATTGTCTTCTGTGTTGTACTACCTGAACACACTTGTACAGTTGCATAGGAACAAGCTTGTTGTCATGCTCATCTATATACCTATTCATTAACAACATGTATTCTTATTTCTGTGCCATAGTTATTATATTGATTAATAATAGATAGTTAGCTAATCTGTGTGCTTTGTATATGTGCAATTCTGAAATGCATAACATTTCAATTTAAATTGTAACAAATCAATTTAAATTGTAATGTAGATGCATTTTCTGTGAAGCTGCTTTGAAACGATATGTATCGTGAAAAGCGTTATACAAATAAATTTGAATTGAATTGAATTGAATTGTTTAGCAGCTACATCAGCAAGACCATTACCTTTAGCTTCCATAGTATTAGTTGTGAGATGTGCTTTCAATTTGATCACTGCTAATTTCTTTGGAAGTTTCATGGCAAACATTAGATCTTTTACTAATCCAGCATGCTTAATGCGGGATTCAGCAGACGTTAGAAACTGTCTACTTTGCCAAATGACACCAAAATCATGAATTACCCCAAAAGCATACCTAGATGCTTTACCTAGTCATTTCTCCTTCATCCTCTAACAAAACTTCACTCATTGCAGGCATCATACATGAGTATGGGTTCGTGACTGGCGCACGCTGTAAAACAATGTTCAGGGCTGTGAGGATTGTTAACCAATTTCCCCAACGAAAGGAGGTGACAGAAGTGACTTTTGCTTGATTCATTAGTGCTGACACTGCATGAGGGAATGTAATTTCTGCACCTGTATCAAGGAAAGGTAGCTACTCACAGCCCCAACAATTCGTTTTTTTCCTGTTCTTTTTGTGCTCTTAGAAGAGCCTGAGCAAGCTGTCCTAAAGTTTCAGTGTACCCTGTCTGAACTACTTCAGAGTTGTAGGTGGGCTGAGAAGGAACAGAATTATGCATAGTATTTATTTTACTATCTTGCAACTTCTTCCTACACTTTTTCTCCCAGTGACCTGATTTTCCACAGTAGTTGCATTTACCTTCTCTCTTAGGCCATCTGTTGTCTGGATTCCTTGTGCTAAACATAGCTGCTGCTACTCTCACTTTTGCCTTAACATCAGCATCTCTTTCTCATGTAACTAACCTTTCTAGGTTACTTCTGAAGGTTTTGTTAGACCAAGTTAGATCAAGGAATGGCAATGCTTTTCTGTACTCAGCTAAAAGGCCATCTGACCAGATCCGGACTAAAACTCCCTGGTCATCTAGCACACATTCAGAGTCATCAACTATTCCACTGTAACTTACAGCTGACTGACAAAATCTTTAAGTGAATTCACTCACAGTTTCTTCTTTCCTTTGCTCACAGTTAGTGATTTGGGACCAGTTTGTTTTGGGTCCCATGATATTCTTTAGAATTTTCAAAACACCTTCTCTCAAAACGGCTTTACTGGCATGTTGTAGTTCAGAAGTAACAGCAGACTCAAAACTGTTAAATTCGGATTGAGCTAGAATTTGCTGTGTGACTTCTGTTAACGGCATGTTGTAGAGACACATTTTGCATAACAATGCCTTTATAAATTCAGAAAAATGTGGGCGTGCTGAGGGTAGGCTCTGGGATAATCTTTCTATCTCTCTAGGTCCTAGCATTTTGGCAACAGTTTGAACTTGGACAACAGAATTAGGAGGAATACTTTCAATTCCCTCTATTCCCTGAGATTTTCTCCTAGCGCCACATAACTTCACTGAATCAATAGGCACATCAGATACTGATTGAATGGCTATATCCGTTTCAAATAAACATTTGGAAGTCAGGATAAACATTATCCGGCTGATTAACTTTATTCACATCAGTTTTCTCTGCAGCTTTGTTGCAGTTCAATTTCTTAGTCAAAGATGCTACTCTAGCACAGAGCTCTTTGTTCTGTTTCTCTAGTTCTGAGATACTCTGAGACTGTTGCCCAGCTAGCACTAAACCAAATTCTCTGTTACAACAAATAATGCCTTTCACATTTTTCTTGCGAATACATGCTCCTAATACTTTTTTACAGTCATCAACTGACCAAGTTTTGTCTGGATGGATCTCATATTTCTGCGTTAGTTCTTGTCTAACTTTCTCTGTGACAATTAAATCCATTTGCACTTTTAACAATGATTTTAATTCACTGTCTGTTCATGAAGGGGTAATGAGACCACCTCTTTCAGAAGTGGGGATCAGTATAGCATTCTTTCTAAACATTTTTGTGAGTTTCTTTGTTACCACTAAAACTTCTCTGATCAACAGACTTGTTAACACAGATCAACTATTGTTAACCTTCCTTGGCAAACAGAGGACAGCACAAAAATGTAATGGTAATGTGCATGCAAATTATATGCAAATGAGGTTATGCATAGTAAAACTAGGCGTTGTAAGCTCCATATATGGTGATTTCGGGGAGGAGACGGGGTGGAGATGCACGTACGCACAATCTTCTGCTGGCTGTGATTTATAAAGGGATTTTTGCGGAGGTTCTGGCGTACACATGGTTTTATAAATCTGAATTTTTTTGTGCGCACGCAAAATCTATCTTTTGTGCGGACGTACACTTTTAGTAAGGTTTATACGCAAAGTTTTATAAATGAGACCCCAGGAGACTTGGATATGTTCTTCAGCAGGATTCTTTATTGTGAACACGTGCTGTCTTTTGGCTGAAGTTGTCAAGTCTAAAATAAGGGAGCTGTATGTGGTATTTTATAGGCATTCAGTGGGCAGTCCTTAAAGGTGTTGACATTACAATTACACACAGTAGAGGAAGAGACAATGATCAAAGCAAATGACCAATCACCAGTTCTGATCCAATCAGTATAACAGTGCCATTCAAATGCATAGATGATAACAAGCTTAAATCACAAATGGTGAGAATCTCAGTAATCTGGCTCATTTGATTTACAATGAAGAGAACAGGAACTGGTCTGGAAACTTTGCATGACAGACTACTGTCATCATATTTACCTTAAATGTTAAATACAGTGTACTTTAAACATATTCTTAAATTTGTAATACCACTGTAGACTAAGAAAAAATACAATTAAAGTAATATGTGGTTGTGCCGTACAATCCTGCATAGCAGTTTTACACAATCCAAGCGTCTGTTTTATTTGCTTGTCTGGTTTTGGTCTGTGGGACTCCATGACTTGTGTTTCTGGTTCAAGAATCGTTTTCCTTTTCAAAGAACACATTTGTTGTGAGAAAATGGGCACATGGCAGAGGTTTGTGTTACTTGGCATTAGTCTGTGTGTCTTTGCTCTGAGTTCCAGTAGCAATAGACAGTTAATTGCATGCTCTGTTGCCTGAGGGAAATCTGACACCCACCGTGTCCCTGTTGTGTGTCTGTGGGTCAGAGCAACAGGATTCAGGACCGAACCTGTTCTGTGGGAGGTGAAATCTAATAACAAGCTCCTGTTGAAAGTAATGAGACTTCTGAGAGACCAGAGAAAGGACAAACGGGCTCTCAGGGTTTCTTTGTTTTTTTGTTTTTTGTTTTTTTAATATGTATATTTGTTTTTTATTTAATATCTAGCATTTGAAATGTGTTCTCTATAGGATGAAGCTTTAGGGCAATTTTGCTCTTTCTGTTGTATATACAGATAATAATGACAAGTCATTTTTACAGGTCTCTCCAGTGCTGGAAAGCTATACTGTATATACAATTATTTGTCAAATATGCAACATAACAGTCGTGGCCTAATGGGTAGAGATTCAGACGTGTAACCCAAATAGAATTTTCAGCATCATTGCTCCAGTCTTCAGTGTCACATGATCCTTCAGAAATCATTCTAATATGATGATTTGATGCTCAAGAAACATTTATGATTATTATCAATGTTGAAAACAGTTTAAACAGTGTACATTTTTTTTAGGATTCTTTGATGAATATAAAGTTCAAAAGAACAGTATTTATCTGAAATAGAAAGCTTTTGCAACATTGTACTACCGTTCAAAAGTTCTGGGTCAGTATTCAGTAAGGATAAGTTGATTAAAAAAAACAAAACATTTATAATGTTACAAAAGATTCTATTTAAAATAAATGCTGTTCTTTTGAACTTTCTATTCATCAAAAAATCCTGAAAAAAAATGTTTTACACAACTGTTTTCAACCAAGCGGCAACCTCCCACAGTTTCTCTTGAAGCCAATACGGAAGTGCCTTAAACTGCAATTCATTGACTGGCCGCTAGGGACAGGCTCCAGAAGGGAGCAGAATCTCATTGAGCCCCAAGTTAAAATGGCCAACTATACAGCAGAAAAAAACATGTTTACAGCCTGGTACAAATTGTGGTTTTGGTCTATACGGCTAATTTTGCCCTTCATGACAACTATGAGGGGGGGGTGAATTTTTTTATAACTCATTCGTTTAAATTATATACAGCATTAAAGTTCTGCATAATTAAGGGCGTGGCCACTTCGAGTGACCGGTGGATAGCCATTTATCTGCTGTCTGTTAGTCATCGCGTCACTTAAGCTCCGCCTACATCCCACCTTTTTGCCCATTTTCTGTTATCCGGGAGTGACGCGCGATGACGCGTGGCCAAGATGGCAAAGGCCATCTTGTCCATACTTTGCGCTTCAGAACGGCTCATCAGAATCCTATGGGTGACGTCACAGACACTACGTCCATATTTTTTTACAGTCTGTTTTCAACGCTGTTTCTTGAGCATCAAATCATCATATTAGAATGATTTCTGAAGGATCATGTGACATTTTGTATGGACACATTTATTTATTTTTTGATTATTATTTCATGCTATATTTAATTTTGTCTATTATATCCCTCCTTAATTTTACCTGAGCGTGAATTTTGTAATGTTAATCTTTAGGACCTACTGGACTGCTTTACAGTTTTTACTGTTGCACTGTTGCCCACAGCAACTATACCAATTACCTAGAATGCTGCTCTCTGTTGAGCTGTAGTGTTCTCTTATCTTCTCAAGATGTTCTAGCTTCTCTCTCTCCACGTGCTCTGATAAGACCTGACCTTTCTCTTTGAATGTCACCAGTCGCCTTCTACTTGTTTTAGAAGGTCTTATAAGGTCTTTTTATAAGGTCTCACCCTGTACACACACTGGAAACAGACACTGGGTTTGTCAGGTCACTTGTGCTTACAGGTGAACATGAGAAATTGTGTGTCTTGAGAAGATGAACTTTCCAAACTTGATATAACCGCAGCACCTCAGGTAAAAGCTAAGGTGAAAAAAACAACCTTTTTCCTTAAGCATTTAGAAGTGTGCAGCATGTCTGTTCGTTTTCATTTTTCTCATTCTGAATCTCTAATGGTTTATTCTGACTTGAAAGCCTCGATAACCCAGTTTTCAGTGGTGTAGTGGTGCCTGAGAAGTGGGTATACTCTTAATTTATGCCCCCAATTTTTCTTTTAATGTGGCCCAGCAATAGATGAACATCCTGTGTTATAAACAGTGACATGTAAGACTAGTCTTGCATATTTAGTTCACCCGAAAATGAGCCAGTGGTATTTGCACATTGTCTGTGACTTTTGCTGCTTGACTTCACGGAGTAAGGATCACTATGATATTAATATTAGCCACGGAAGAGGTGCAGATTTTGCAATCAATACTGGCATACAGACAATAGAGACAACATAATTATACATTTTGACTATTCCTTATTCCAGGGGTTTTCAAACCTGTCAAACAACTATTCTCTCACCTTGCAAGTAGTCTCTGCCAGTAGTTTATTTTGTGAACTATCTCTTGGAATGGCTCATTTGCAACAGATAGTGTAGGCCTGAGTGTGCCAACATTATAAGATTAAGTTGCAATTTGCAAATATTACTGGTCCTACGCAGGCCTAATTAATGAATATAAGATATATTCAAGATGAGGCAAGCATGGTGTCAGAGATTAGTTTATTTATTTTTTTAAATATCATCTTTCAAAGAATTCAACAAAATATTCAAAACAATATGTTAAACTATTACACAGGGTTTGACATTAACTTTTTTGCTCAGCAGTTTTTGTGGCTTGTGGTTTTCCAAAGTTACTAGCCACTCAGCATTTTCACTGGCCACAATTTTGCTGTTTGGAAATTACATTTTATATGATTAAAGTTGACTTTGGCATGCTTAAATTACTTGATTTTGAGTAATTTTACTTGATTTAGAAGATTTAAAACCCTTTCAAACTTTCAAATGCAGATTGACCACCCAAATCAAGATATTTCACCCTGAAAATTGGCTCTGAAACACCTTTGCTTTCATCAGATAGTAAATGGGGAACAAACTGAACTGCTGCTGCTAAATTTGGCATATTATATCCGGGCACAAATTCTCTAATGAGAAAATAATTGGTGTGACACCTGGCACCTTCCCTCTTTCTGACTTCCTTCTGAAATCTACACTTGCTCGAGGTGCGGGGATGTTGTCATGGTTTGTCTGTATTTTGTTTCTATTCTATTTAAATTTCCAACTTAAAATGTGGAATTAGCTCATTTACTTACATTTGTATCAATGTCGTGCATGTTTTGATATGCAAGTGTGTATTCTTCTTTTTTTTTTTTTTTGGTCCACAAATTTGATTTCAAGCATCGGAAATCAAGCTTGAAATTAAAAGCAACCATTTGGAATGACTAACAGTTACTGATCCCTGAATAATCATTTTGTAGTTTATTTAATGTAGAGTTATCTGATTAAGTTGCATTAGCATTTAAAATGTTCAATTCACAAACCAAAAGCTTTACTTTAATTTTTTATTTTTTTTGCCTCATGAAACAACGTCTCATGTCATTGAGGATCAGGTGATGTCAGAGGAAAACGTCAGCTATTTTTACTGGTTGTCACTTTTCGATGTTGATATGATATTATTTTTCAATAAAACAATAAGCCACATAAGGCTGTGCGTTACAGTGATTTTGTAGCAAGCATTTTATAATAAAAATAAACATTTTATAGCAATATAATAATATAGGAATAATATAACAATTTTATAATAATCAGAATAAATATTTTATAATGACTAGAATGCGGTAATCATAATACACATTTAATAATAATCAGAATTTAAAATACTAATTAGAATAAATTTTTCATAATGCAAATAAACATTTTATAATAATTGAAATGTAATAATAATCAGAATAAACTTTTTCTAATGACTAGAATGTAGTAATCATAATACACATTCCATAGTAATAAGAATGTAATAATAATCAGAATAAACATTTAGTAAGAATGAGCATTTTGGACTTCTGGTTTGGCAATGTGAGGTGCAGACACGTGTCGGCAGAGCTCCCGACAGTTTCTAACAAAATACACTTTAATAGTGCCATTTAATTAATCTGAATAATTGTTTATAAGTGTAAAGTGGTGCTTAACGGCAGTCGCACTGATACAGCAATATGAGTAAGAACAAGTCAGCTGCAAATGCCCCGCCAACAACGAGAACCAGCATAGCTAGCAAATTAGCCACGATGACCAGTGCGGGGAAGTCTGAAGAAGCCCTTCAGACAACGACAGTGTCTCCATGAGCCAGCTAGTAACGGAGCTAACAAAACAACGAGCTTCGATAAAAGAGGACATCTCATCTCTGATCCAAGAGTTGATGGTGCCGCTCCAGGCATCGGTGAATGCTTTAACGGAGACGTTGGCAAGTTTCCAGGCCCGCTTATGTGCCACAGAGACACTCGCCGGCGATAACTTCGCTGCGCTGGCTGCGGCTGAAATAACGATCAAAACTCTGAAAGAGCAAAACGCGACACTTCTGGATCTAGTTGATGACTTGGAAAACCGATCGCGGAGAGCAAATATCAGGATCTTAAATGTTCCGGAGAACAGCGAGAAAGGCCAGTCTACAATCAAGTTCGTGTCCGCGATGTTAATGGAAGCCATGGGTCCGGAAGTTTTTGAAAAGCCTCCCGAGCACGAGCACACAGATCCTTGGGCCCAAAACCACAAGAAGGTCGACGTCCTCGCCTATGGAGGACCACATTACTCAAAATTAAATAATTCAATAAATAATGAATTCAATAAAACAACAATTAAATGTACCAGTTAATTCTGAAATAATTAATTAAAAAAATATTTATTTATTTAATAATTAATTTAATTAATTAGTTAATTATGAAATTAATTCATTTTTTAATTAATTATTTCAGAATAAACTGGTATATTTAATTGTTGTTTAATTAAATTAATTATTTATTTAATTATTTAATTTTGAGTAATTTGGTCCTCCATACTCGCCCACTGGTTGTGTGTTTTCACAAATTCCAGGAGAAGGAAAAAGCGCAGAGATGGGCCAGGCAACACGAGACAAAATACAAGGACTGTACTTTGAGGATCTACCCTGACATCTCCGCCGATCTCGCCAGAAAGCGCGCCGCTTTTAAAAGCGTCAAACAGCTGCTGTACAAGAAGGATGTACGATTTCAGTTGCTTCATTCAGCAAGACTACGAGTTTGTTTTGAGGACGAGACACTAGGGATGGCAGACGCGAAACAGACGTTTCGGGGCTTTGCCGAGATCCCGAAGCGCAGATGTTTCGAAACACTGCTCCGAACTGTGAGTCGAAACCAAGCCTGTAGTGCTTCAGTCAGAAATTGAAGCTTTCGCGCCTCGATCGCCCCCCGGTGGCCGGTCCCAGTATAGCTCCTAAACCCCGCCTCTCCATGTATTAGAATGGCCGCGAGACACACTAAACAATTTAATTACACTTATAATAATTGTTTCCTAAAGATGGTTTCTGTCATTTTAGGCAGTTTTTATTACAATAATTTCATTTCAAGTGTTCGTTTTTTAAATAAGTTTAGTTTTAGTGAGTTATTTGATGCTATAAAAACGAGGGGTGTGACGTCATGATTGACAGCTGAGATTGACGGGTTCTCTGAATGAACTTGTCACCGAGGCACTAACGGACTTTTTTCTGGATTTTTGGGAGGAGATTGGAGCTTTAGCTTTAATTTCTACACTTCCATAACTGTTTATTTCACACCAACATAATGAATTGTTCTGCATCTGCGAGAGTGTGGGCGGGCTTTTGATAATCGCGCCTCTACTTCCTGTTCTCTACTGCGCAACTCCGGTCCCGAGATCGCTACTGCGCAGACTCGGTCCCAAGATGTCAGCGCCGTGAGCGGGCCTATGAAAGCTTCAACTTTGGTCAGCGGAAGTCAATGAAGTCGCGTCGTCCATATTTTTTTACGGTCTTTTTTTTATTTTATTATTTTTTTATTTTTTATTAAATGCATAAAGGAACAATAACAACAATTTTCATCATTGTCATACCACAATAAAGGAATAATACACCAAGGTACTTCAGTCAAGATTAATCTTCAAGTCCTTAAACACAGACATTGTTCTCGTAGCTTTTACATTTTTAGAAAACTCAATGGATTCAAAATACATTTTCACCTCAAGTTTAAATCTTACAAAACTAGGTTTACAGTTAGAAAATTTACTTTTATGAATGTGATATTTGGCTAACAGAAAAATAAGATTTATAAAATAAATATAACTTTTCTCTTCACCTTCATGAAAACCAAAAATTACATTTTTATAAGTAAATTCAAAATTTGGATTAACATAGCCTTTGATAAAGTCACACACATCACACCAAAATGTCACTGTGTGAGAGCAATTCCAAAATAAATGTAAAGTAGATTCAGGTTTCTCTAAACAGAAAGAACAGAGGGTATTAATGTCAGTTTTAAGTCTTTTGAGATAGCACTTATCTGGATAAAACCTATGAATTAACTTAGTTAATTTCTCTCATTTTGTTGGTTATCAAATATTTGTGAGGCAATGTCCAAACTTTTTTCCAGGGAATATTATTTACAAAACCATTCCAGTAAGAAATTACATAAGGCACAGAAACAATCTCCTCCTGAAACAAGACTCTAATTTTCTTATTGTTCTTTGATTTAGATGTAGAAAGGCACTGTTTACCAACAAATGTTTTGCACAGATCCACCGAGTGATAAGAGGATGAAAAAGAAAATCCTTTATAAAGCATAAGAACTCCTTGTGGCACTGCATCAGCAACAATTGCAAACTCTTTTGGAGTAACAGGAATCCCATGCTTTACTAAGAACTCAGAATAATTACAGATTGAACCATTTTGATTAAAAAGTTGAGATACAAAAATAATACAAGTTTTAAACCAACTATCAAAGAAAAGAGATTTATGTTTATACAGTAGGTTCTTATTATTCCAAATTATATATGAGTGAGGTGTAAAATTGTGTTTAAAAATGAGGGACCACGCTAATAACATTTGCCTATGAAAAAGGGATAATTTGATCGGGATTTTAATTATGTTATAATTACAGGTTAATAAAAATTTTAAACCACCTAGTTTGGAGAAAATAACATTAGGGATCAGATTCCAGATAGAAGTGGGCTTATTAATACAATTCTTTATCCAATTTATTTTAAAGGTGTTGTTTAAAGTGGTAAAATCAAGAAAGTTTAAACCCCCCTTCTCAACGGTGTTCATAAGTACAGATTTTCGAACAAAATGAGTTTTATTCTTCCAAACAAAGTTGAGGAGCATTGTATAAATTTTTCTTAGAGTGGCAGTGTCGACACTCAAAGAAAGAGCAGCGTATGTTAACCTGGACAAGCCCTCAGCTTTGGCTAGTAAAATTCTGCCCTTTAACGACAGATCTCGTTGGAGCCACATATTAAGTTTCTTTTGTGTACTTTCAATTAGTGAATAAAAATTTAACTGGCATCTTTCTAATTCATTCTTTGTTATAATAACACCTAAATATGAAACCTGATCTTTAATTTGAATATTACAAATTTCTGACAAATTACACTCTTTGATGGACATCAATTCGCATTTTGAAAGGTTCAAAAATAAGCCTGACGCTTTGGAGAATTGCTGGATGTACTCTAGTGCTAACGGGACTTGGTTGGCATCGTGCAAGAAAAGTGTGGTATCATCAGCCAACTGACTGATGAGTATTTGTTTGTCAGCAATAGAGATACCACGAAGACCACTATTAGAAATATAAGAACAAAATATCTGGGAAACTAGTAAAAATAAATAGGGGGATATTGGACATCCCTGTCTGATACCACGTGACAAGTTAAACCTCGGAGAAGTACCATATTTTAATTTGATTGTACTATTACAGTTGTAATACAAAGTTCTTATAGCCTTACAAAAATATTCACCAAAACCAAATTTTTGCAATGATTTAAAAATAAAATGATGTTCTACTGAATCAAAAGCTTTATAAAAATCCAGGAAAAGAATATAACTATTATGTTCCACCAAATCAGCATAATCAAATAAATCTAAAACTAATCTAATGTTATTTGTTATGTGTCGGTCCCTCATAAATCCAGATTGAGTCTCATCTATAACGCTGTCAAAACATTCTTTAAGTCTATTGGCAAATATTATGGCAAAGATTTTATAATCATTGTTAAGGAGTGTGATGGGTCGCCAATTGTCCAAATTGGTAAGATCTTTCTTTGGTTTAGGAATTAGTGTGATGACACCCTGCGTTAATGTAGGAGGTAAAGCTTCTTTATCAATACTCTCTTTAAAAACATTAGTTAGAAAAGGAGCAAGTTCATCAGCAAATAATTTGTACAGCTCCGCTGTAAGCCCATCACATCCTGGGGATTTATTGTTTTTCAAGCTCTTAATGGCACTTTGTACTTCCCCATGAGTAACAACGTCATCACAACACATTCTGTCACTTTCAGAGATAACTTTAATATAACTAACTGAGTCTAGAAACGAATTTGTTAACTGCTCTGAACATATTGAACTATAAAGATTTTTATAAAAGTTGGCACTAAAATTCGCTATATCCTTCGGATCTTTCACAATTTTTCCATCAACACATAACTGCTCAATTGTTGAGAGAGTAAAATTTCGTTTTTCAAGCTTAAAGAAATATGCAGAATTAAGTTCTCCTTCTTCAAGCCATCTTTTCCTAGATCTTATATAAGCACCCCTAGCCTTCGATAAGTATAAATCATCTAATTTAGTTTGCAAAACTGCAATTTCAGATTTTTCCTCCAAAGACATACAATTAAAGTTACGGGCTTGAGATAATTTCATGATCAGGCTGTCCTCAAGAACTCTTCTTTTTTTGGCTAATGTTGTTCCAACTTTCCTTAAATAAACACCAATCTCAAATTTTAGAAGCTCCCAATTGGCACAAAAGGAATTTTGAATTGTGGCTACTTTCCAATAGTTAGCAATTAATTCTTTAATTTTTTCCTTTACATCTGGTAATTCTAATAGCGAACTGTTAAGTTTCCACAAAGAAGCTTTGCTGTGGCCTGGTACACAATCTGCCGTTAAAGGGGTATTAATAAAAATAGTTTCGTGGTCAGTCAAAGGGGTACATTGAATGCCAACATTTAGATCAAAATTGGACATACATTTTGAAATGAGCCAATAATCAATTCGAGATTGCCTTGATCCATTTTTGTTGGACCAGATAAACTCAAAATTGTTAGGGTATCTGTCTCGCCAAATGTCCACCAATTCAAATTTATCTATTAGCCCTAATGCTGCGTTCACACCAAACGCGAATTGAGCGTCAGGCGCGAGTGATTTCAATGTTAAGTCAATGGAAAGGCGCGTTGACGCGCGTCTGGAGGTCCCGCGGCGCGGAAGGCGCGTTACGCGCGGCGCGAAGGACGCGAATCCGCTTCATTCGCGCGTCCAGTTCGCGCGAATGGCGCGAATTGGACGCGAATTGAGCGTCTTGCGCGATACGCGCGTTACACGCGAATGGTGCTTTTGTGCATTCACGCGTTTGAAGCGAATTCGCGTCTGACGCCCGAGTTGAAAAATTTGAACTTTGGCGTCAATTCGCGCCGTGTTAACCAATCAGGAGCCTGCTCGCTGCTGTCACGTGGTAAAGTGACGTGTATGAGAAACCCTGCATAAATTAAAAACAGTACTATTGTGTCACAAAATGTAGTTTTAAGACGTTTTCAGGTGGGAATGTAGTTGTTTAAAGCTCAAATCTGTGGTTTATTTATAAAGAGAGCGCCTATTTAAAAAAAATAATCTTGTGTTTTTGGAGTTGTGAGATCCAGGCGATCACCGGGCAATCACTGCTCATAACCCCGGCGAAGGCAGCCTTTCCTCGGCCAGTCCTTCTGGCGTCTGCCGCTGGCTCTGATGTCCTGTAGTGGTTCGTTTTGTGTAGATCTAACGGCCGAGCTTTGCTCTCATGAATCTATAATTTGTTGTCTGCCAAATCGTTTTGACTGAGGGCAGTAATAACTTTATATTTTAAGGATATTTAAATATACATGTACTGAACATGATGTAGGAGTTGCCTGGACCACATTTGTGTGGCTATTAATGCTTAATATATATGTTTAATGAAAATGAAAAGAGGCAGAGTGGTGTTTTATGACATATTTCTCCTGGAGTGCCTTGAACGCGCGTCAATTTCGCTTCAAACGCTCGATTTCTACGCGCGTCCAATTCTCTGCTGACGCGCGAATGCATTCAAAATGTACGCGCGTGAAACTAGACGCGGTAGACGCGATTTTGACGCTCAATTCGCGTTTGGTGTGAACGCAGCATAACAGTGCATGGCTAAAACATGCTGTCCTCTTTGGAGGATATCTATCCAAAGAATTATTAATTGATACATTCAAATCTCCTCCTAGTTTGAAAAATGCATTAGGGAATTTAGTTGACCAATATGTGAGTTTCTCATCTAACATTTCAAAGAAAATGTTATTATCCCGAGAAGTGTTGTACCCATATATATTTCCCAGAATTACTGTTTGTTGGTTAAGTGAAATCACTAATAAATGAAAGTGACCCAAACTATCTGATTCTGATCCTAATATATCCCCATTAAATGTATTTCTCAAAATGCTTACTCCAGCAGAGTGTTCAGTGCCATGTGAACTCCAAATATCGTTACCCCACTGAGATTTCCACCATTTGTAATCGTCTTTAGTAGAATGACATTCCTGAAGGAAACAGAAATCTGACTTGTGTTTTTTGGCGAACAGAAAAAGAGCTTTTCGTTTAACACTATCCCTGAGCCCCCTGGCGTTAAAAGATATTAATGACAATGACATGAACAACGAACGGTATAAGAGCAAAGAGAAAGAGAAAAAAAAAAACTAAAACGAAGTAACTGAGTGAACCAAAAGAGTACACCCGTTCAACGCACTTTCCTCAAAAGGAGCAAATACAACCACAAAAATGCTCACCCGGTACTAAAGTGCTCAAATTTAAGTTCAGAAAACAAAGCTATTTAAATGTATGCTTTCACGTAGGAACCATTTCAAAGCCCAAAGTAAAAAATAAAATAATAAATTCAACTAATGAAATCACAGCCTTTCAATAAGGATAACAGTGAGGGAGGCTAGTTGTTAGTACCGTTATGGCGTAAATATGTTTAATATCATTAGGGCAAATAATTCCTAGAGTTATCGATAAGCATTCATCCCTCTTTTCCCCTTTAAGAGAGAAGGAAAAAAAAAAAAGCAATGTAACAAATCCTAAGCAGATAGCTCACTAAACACTGAAAGAAACAGTTGGTTATGATTATACATTACTAGTGTTTTAAATATGTCTGTTGGCAACATCTTTAGCGGTCAGTCTTATACCCTCAATTACCGCAAAGGGACCATGAAAGCCAGCCCTCTTCCCTTCCTTTCTCGCTTTCTCTACCGTCGGCCATAGAAGAGTCCTTGCATCCTTGTCCTTTTGCGAAAGGTCCTCGAAGACCTTAATCTTCTTCTCCCTGAGTAAGTCGGAGGTTTTGGCGTCTTTCCAAACTTTGTCCCGCTGGGAGCGCGATGAGAACAGGACTATTATGCGACGGGAGGATTTTTCCGCAGCAGAGCGAGGCCCCAGCCGATGAGCGATGTCAATTCCACTGTGCAGATCAGCAGCGATGCTTGGGGAAACCTGGCTAAAGACGTCGATGATAATCTGCTTCACGTTCTCTCCTGATTTCTCCGGGATACCAGCGACACGCAAATTCCACCTTCTCTTGTAAGCATCCATGTCGTTACATCTGTCACGAAGTTCGACATTTTCTTTCTCCAATTTTCCGATTTTCTTCTCCATTTCGTCAGTTTTTTCGTTCAAACACTTCACCTGTTCACTGTGGAATTCGAGAGAATTTATTATCTGTTTAATAGAGTTCGAGTTCTCAATGACCGTCTTTTCAACTCCTTGAATTCGGCGCAAAGTCTCTTCGTGCATGGCCTCCATTCTCTGCATGAATCTCATTAGCATAGTATCACTCACCGCCGGACTATCAGAACTCGGTTTGCTTTTTTTGGCAGGGTTAGGTTCAGGAGTATCGGGTAGAGGCACGAAACCACCAGACTGTCCAGCAACTGCATCCATTTCATTGTTTAGCATTCTCCTTGCATAACTGTGCATAGCAAGATGAGTTTCTTCTTTTTCTTCCATATTTGCAAGTCAGCACAGCAATTGTAGCAAAAGCACGTGGATTATGACTAGCTACTAGTTAGTAAAAAGTGTGCGTCTGCAAAGCTTAACTAAACTGTACAAAAAAAGAAAAACAACTGATAAAGTGCGACTATTTAACTCATAAATCAAATGGCACCTTCAAATCAGTTCTGAACATGAACAGTTTTAAATTAAACCGGGATTTGAGCAAAGTTTTTAAGAGCTACATCAAAACCGTCTTCTCACGACGCCATCTTGGCCCCCTGCCTTTTTTTACGGTCTATGGTCGAAACACCCATGTCACGTGACTATGGCTAAATGAAGCTCTGAAGTGTTTCATCAGGTGGCGCCTGCCGAAACTGCGTTGATTAAAGTGGGCGGGAACAAACCACACAGTTACACATAAACCTAATTCACCACAGTTAAAAGTGAAGTTAATCCATCTTCACCTCGTCGGTTTTTGTGAGAGGAGAGAGATTTTGTGATAGCAGTGATTTTGTGATATAAGTGAGATATATAGTGTGCTTTGGTTAGTTAGACTAGATTTAGGCTAGATTTAAATGAGATATATTGACTGATAGGTATAGACAGTGACAGATAGGATAGATATAGTGACACATTCATATAGGCTAAGTTAGATAGTGACAGATAGCACAGCATAAGTTAGAGATATAGAATTATATAGATTCATAGGTGATATATAGATAGATATATTAATAGAATAGATAAAAATGAAGGCTCCACATAAGAGATGCTGAAAAAATAATCATTTACAAACAGCATGGCAATAACAGAACATTTTTGTATTACAAAATACAGATCAGGTGCTTGAAAGTACAGTAGAAAAATATATCAGGCAAATCATAATAAAAGAAACAAAAAACATTTTTGGGTTTTGTTTGAAGATCATATTCTTCTATAATGGAAAAAAGACTGATTGCATTTTCCGAACTTTGAGGGCTTTTGTATAAGAGTTAAACTCATTATGAAATTAATAAAATCGTGGTTTCACCTTTAAGAACTTGCATTTGTGTATATAACATTTTCTCAGCATGAGGATGTTGTTAATCAGGAAGTTATTTGTTATTGTCCATTACAAGAGATGCCGTACATCTGTGGTGTGGGTTCATTTCAATTTGGAAACACCAAAAAAAGTGAGATGTGTGTATTGTGATAGGCAGCTAGCCTTGATGCACCATTTGAGGAGCACTCATCCTGGCATTCTGGAGGGTGCAGAGGACAACAAGTGTCCCATGTGAGAGGATTCTTTCAAAGGCTGGAGAAATTATATGTACAAAAAAGAAAAAAAAAGAAGTCAGCTAACTCCTTCAACAGCAGAGCAAATAATATTTCTGAATAAAAATGTTATGTAACAAATGTGACACATTGTGGCTTTTTTATTTTATTAATGATCATTTTTCATGACCACAAGAAAACTATAGTTATTCACAATGAGGAGGCTTAGGTTACAAAACCAAGATCATGTAGTTGTCAGACAGATGTTTTATTTTAATTTTTAACATGGACTATTGTCAAGGTATTTGCAGATCAACACATGCAAGTGACCACTAGGTGTCGCCGTAGAGACGGGTGTCGGATTGATTCGAAGCTTCGAAACAATATGGCACATTTGCTTCAAATGTTTCAGTGCTTCACAAAGCCTCGGTCTGCCCATCACTACGAGACACTGCTTTTCAATACGCCTGATGAAGCCCAGCAGTTTTACGACCAGCGGATTGCCACACGTGAATAACGTTAAACCTTGATATTGTTGTGGCAGCAATATTGTAAATTACAGAAGAGACATAGACTGCTAGGTAGGCTTAAGGTACAGTAATTGTAAAACCTATTTTACATTACAGTACACTCTTTAATATGCACTTTTTGTTTTAGAGGGGTTTGTTTTCCTCTGCGTTAACAATTACAAGGCCCTGCTATTTTCATAATTTAGTATGTTTATAAATCAGGTTTGAGTGTCTGTTATAGATCTATTACATAACACACTTTATTTAACTGCTAATCAACAGGTTATGCAGTACTATTAATGATGAAGAAATATATATAGATATTTCTCTCTTCTATTTTTACTATTGGTTGGCCCAGAACTGATTTCCCTAATACTTATACACTTATTTGAATACCTGATTTTACATTTTTATGTTTTGCTTTTCGGATTACATTATGTCGGGAGCTCGGGGAGAAAGCGTAAACAGATATGGACTTGAACAATCGGGAGTCGAGAGATAGTCGTGATCTGCGGTTTGTCTCTGTTCAACGGACAAATCTAGAATGTATTATAGTTCGTTTGTTTTGTCAAGGTTTACCATCTGCTCGGGGGCTTTACCTTTTTTTAAATAATTTTTTTATTATTATTATTATTAATAATTTTCTTTTCTTCTCTGCCTTCCTTTATATGTTGGGGCTTCAGCCACAAACAGAAGATACATCTATATGTGGATATGATATTTTAGCACACATACAACTACTGATAAATAATGGTAGTCACCAGTATTAAAGTGGCAAGTACAGGAGGATCAGCGGTGCGCTTTGTTAGTTGGAATGTTAGAGGTTTAAACAGACCAGTGAAAAGAACTCGCATATTTACGCATTTGAAGAGATTAAATACAGAAATAGCCTTCCTACAGGAAACGCACTTACGTACTGAAGATCATAATCGACTGAGGAAAGCTTGGGTTGGCCAGATGTACCACTCCAGTTTTAACCATAGGGCTAGGGGCGCAGCGATAATTATTCACAGAAGAATACAATTTACTGCATCTGACACGATTTCAGATCCCCAAGGACGGTATATTATTGTATCGGGTCATCTCTTTAATACACCGGTAGTCCTGGTTAGTGTTTACGCACCCAATTGGGATGATGTTAACTTTGTTAAAAAAATATTTTCCTTATTACCGGATTTAAACATTTACCATCTTATATTTGGGGAGATTTTAATTGTGTGATGGATACAACTATGGATCGTTCCAACCCTAAAACCGTACCCCTTTTAAAAATGTCTCAGACTCTTGCTGGTTATATGACTCAAATTGGTTGTGTAGATCCATGGAGGTTTTTATTTCCTGACAAAAAAGAATGTTCCTGCTTTTCACACGTCCACCAGACGTATTCTAGGATAGATTATTTCTTTACTGATAAAAGGCTTGTTCCCGCAATAGAAAAGGTAGAATACTCTGCTATTGTTGAATCAGACCATGCCCCTGTAATTCTTGATATTTGTTTTTCTTATAACTACCCATCGCGGCCTGTGTGGAGGCTAAACACAACTTTACTCTCAGATGCAGCCTTTTGCCAATTCATATCTAACGCGATTGACAATTTTCTACTAACAAATAAAACAGACTCTATATCGCCATCATTATTATGGGAAACATTTAAGGTTGTAATAAGGGGGGAAATAATATCGTACTCTGCCTCACGTAAAAAAGTAAAGAAACAAACACAGGATTAACTTATTGAATCTATACAGAAAATTGACAACCAAAATGCTATAGCTCCAACACCAGAATTATATAGAGAGAAATTGAGCATTAAGACAAGATATGATCTATTATCGACAGAAAAAACTGAGCGAGACTTGCTTTTTTCCCGTGCCAGGTTTTACAAACATGGGGAAAAGGCAGGTCATCTTCTCGCCCAACAGTTAAAAAGTAAATCAGCATCCCAGCTTATTCCCAAGATTAGGAAAACCTGTCAAGAAATTACAGTGAATCCCCTGGAAATTAACTCTACTTTTAAAAAATTCTATTCAGATTTGTATACTTCCGAATTTCCACATGATAATTCTGTTAAGTCAACTTTCCTGGCTAATGTAAATTTACCCTCCGTTAAACAAGATCAAAAGAGTAATCTGGATAAACCTTTACAATTACAAGAGATAGAGGATTCAATTAAAGTCATGCAGGGTGGTAAAGCCCCGTGACCAGACGGATTTCCCGTCAAGTTCTATAAAAAATTCTCCTCAAAATTGTCTCCTTTACTTCTTAGTATGTTCAACCATTCGCTCGAACAGTCGACACTGCCACCAAGTCTTACACAGGCCCATATTACAGTTCTCCTGAAGCCAGATAAAGATGTCTTGGATTGTAGTTCCTATAGACCAATTTCATTATTAAATGAAGATGTCAAAATTGTATCTAAAGTATTGGCCTCCAGAATAGAGAATATAATCCCAGTGGTTATTTCGCAAGACCAGACGGGTTTCATTAAGGGGCGTCACTCCTTCATTAATATTCGCAAACTTCTAAATGTTGTGCATTCTTCTGCATCAGAGAGTGGCCCTGAAGTGGTTATTTCTCTAGATGCAGAGAAGGCATTTGACAGAGTCGAACGGAAATACTTATTTGCCGTGTTAGACAAATTTGGATTCGGCTCAAAATTCTCTTCCTGGATTCGCCTGCTTTATCATCAACCAAAGGCAGCAGTAGTCACAAATAAGATATGCTCACAATATTTATCTCTGTCTAGGGGTACACGTCAAGGCTGTCCTCTTAGCCCTTTGCTATTTATTTTGGCTATAGAGCCACTATCATCAGTTTTCAGATCGTCACAGTCTATTAGTGGTATTAAAAGAATGGGTGTTGAGTATAAAGTTTCTTTGTATGCCGATGATCTATTATTATATATAACAGACCCACTGTCTTGTGTCCCAAATTTGTTAAATTATTATTGGGCGGCAAATTTACAAAAAGTTTATTGGTTCCAGTCTCCACATACAGACTGGTGTGCTGCAGAGGCCAAATCGTGCAAGTCCACATCACTTGCAGCTCTGATTACAATGAAGTCTCCATTATCACCATCACAATTCTCCTCAAGTCTTTAAACTAACTTAAGAGAGGGGAGCCCTTATTATTATTATTTATTTAATATTATTATTATTATTATTTTATCATTTATTATTTTCGTTTTGAATTTGAATTTATTAATATTATTATTTTCCTTAGCAATTGGGTTTGTTGGGTTGGGGATTTGTGGGTGAAAAATGTGAAAAAGCAATGTCCTTAGAAGTGTTTTTTGTCACTGAATTCTTTCTATGTGCCTTGTTCTGATAAGAAAAAAAGAATAAGCATTTTGTAATAGTTAACCTTTTCTAATTATAAACATTTTATAACTAGAATGTAGTAATCATAATATACATTTTATAATAATCAGAATGTAGTAATCAAAATGTCACCCCCCTCCCCCCATTAAGATTTTAACGCTTCAAACGTGGTTTATCCAATAAGAATTTAGAGCCTCTTTATTATATCTATTATAATATATTGTTGTAATGTGTAATCGATGTTCAGCTATAGCTAACACAACATTATTTGATGCTGCTATTCATTTGCATTTGTAGAAAATAATCATGCATGGGTGTGAATGGCTTCATATTTATCTATATAATGAAATATTCCAGTAATATATTTAACAATGACCACCTTTTTGCATTTTGATTGTCATTTGTCTGCTAGACACTCAGTTTAACATCAGTTATGATGACCATTAAAGGTAGGGTAGGTAAGATTTGGTTAAAAAACTTTTTTTCCAAATTTGTTTAAACTTTCTTTATATATCAATACATAATTAAAATGTAAGTACTCTGAAAAAAAAGTATAAAAATTGAGTGTCTGTAGTCCTCTCACGACTGTTTTAAAGACAGCTCATTATTTCCATTCACTCCACCTTCTCCCTTCTGGGCTCTTTCCAAAGCCACGCCCCCAAAACACATGAACGCGCTACGCCGACCGCTCAGTCTATTTACCTGAGACTAGGGGAGAAGAAGGAGCGGAGTGCATGTAGTGACATTATGTCAGAATCACATGTAATAAAAAAATCTAACTTTATCATTATGAACATAAACAAATAAGATGTCTTTTAGTACTCACTATCAAGCTAGAATACCGATACTGGTAAAGTTTAAAATACACACACAACACAGTGTCTACGACACACACATATACAAGATAAAAACATCAGTAAACATAGGTAGAGAATATAAAAACAAACCGAGGAAAAAGGGCGGAAATAAACGTGCAGGTAAAGTTCACGGTTAACATGGTAAAAGAGTTTAGACAGAGGGTAGTAGCTAAAGCTAACTTAGTTCTAAAAAAAGTTCCTGGATGTGGTGTACTAGCTTTTACACATACATTTTGTTATCTTAAGTTACATTTTACGAAATTCAACACGACAGCGTTCAAATTGAGCTAAGCATATTGAGTATTTATCATCTCTACTATTGGCTCGCTAAGTGTAGCCTATAACATTGTAACTTTATGCTAAGTAATGTTATGTTAGCTATATTAGGCAGCTACGTGTGCTAGTGATACATGCTTCATGAAAACATAAACCAAAAAAATGTATAATCAAAATGAAAGACTACCTGTCCAGCAGAAATACAGCCTCGTGAACTCCTCAAATCAAACTGGTGCGCGTCCGGCTGCACGCATGTGGGCAGATCCTGTAGCAAAAGGGGTGGTAGCCATGGTAGCGAGAGAGAGTGACAGTCGCCCAAGCCAATCACTTGTTTCGTCCCGGACGAAAATAATGAGCAGTGTTTATTGCAGATTAAAAAGTCTAGAGTCACTCGATTTTCATACTCTCTTTTTCAGAGTACTTACATTTTAATTATGTATTGACGTATAAAGAAAGTTTAAACAAATTTGGACAAAAGTGTTTTAGATCGTTCTTACCTACCCTACCTTAAACTGCACGACTAAAGGAATTTAAACAGATGTATGGGAAATGCATGATAGATCTTGTGTATAATATAGTGCCAGGTTTGGCACAGTCTGGTTTTGACACTCAACATGAGCCTTTACTATGAGGTTAGTTCTCTCAGCAACTGGGATCCCTAATTCATGTCCAATTAGTTATTCAAATCTCCTGTCATCTCCTCCAGACTGCCTGTAATTTTCCGCAGGAACCAAAGAGCTTTGTGGGACCTCTGCCAAGTTCCTTGGGTGTGGTTGGTCCAGCATCCCTCCGCTTTTAGTGTAGAGTGAAGGAACCATATCAAGCCAGACCAACAAACATTTTTTTTTCCAGTTTTTAATTGTAGTGTCCTCTAACTGAACAAAATTATTTTGTTAATCAGTAGCCGTGGCTTTGGGAGTGGCCTCGTTGAGCAGCGAAGCAAGTGCATTCTGGGAGTTGTTGTCTTTCATCCACATGAGACAAAAATACATTTTCTGTCTTTTCTCAATCTAGAAGGCACCAAATAAAAAAATAATTTCACATTTCTACTACATAAATGACCCAGTTTAAATACACATTAATCTTCCCAGCGCTGAAGTACCCCTTTAAAATAACGTTGCGCGTCACCTTGGAGTTAAAAAACAAAGAAAATTATGGAAAATTATGACATTTCTATCACACTAATGGAAAAGAATTGCGCTAATAAGATGCTCATTGTATCCTGTCCTTCAGAGGTCAATTAAAACGATTCACTTGAGGTCATAAAGCATCCCAGGGCACTTAACATAAAGAGTAAGGAGTGTTACCTTGGCTTTGACCTTAGTCTTTGGAATAAATTTCCCCCAAAGGTCCATTAAGACCTTTTCTAATAATCTTTTAAATGTGAATTACTTCTTTTACATCATCTTCTGTCCACCTCCAAATAGCATATGGTGATGGACCGCCGCAGTTTTGTCCAAAGATGGAGGTCAATGGAAGTTCTTCAACATAAACCGCTACCCTTTTTAAAAAGTTTTGTGGCTGCACCATGGTACACTTATTGTACTGTTTACTGTTTTATTGTACTGGTAAAAACCAGCCTTTGTTGATGGTTTTGTACCCTTTGTGGTGATGCTGATCCGTCTTGACTCGAAAAGAATGAGCTGTTCCAGTTGCATGCCTTTAAATTATATTTATTGTTCAAAAAAGGTAAATAAACAAAACAAACATAAGTCCTATAAGCGTGTTACTCCAACACATGCTTCCAACGTTCCTTCACACTCAATCTCACGGTCAATGACTGTTGCGCTGGTCTCAGCACCACCTGCTGGACTGGAGTTACAGCCTTTACAATCAATTTCGCCCATTGCCTGCAGGAGGAGCACACACTAAGAAAACATAATAACTAAATGGAAAATATTTATAGCAAATTAAAGTTAAAGAAACAAAAAATGAATATGGCTCCTACACTTATGATACGATGATAAAATCATGGTAAATTGTGTTTTTGGTGGCAAGTTTAGCAATGGCAAATCATTTTCTTCAGAAAATACATTAAGTTTCATCTACACAGAATATGCTTTTTTTGCGTTTTTTAAGTAGCATTTTTATAATAATTAATGGTTCTCCTACACACAACGTAGATAGGCTACAACAGGTAAACATGTCAGTTGTGTGACATTTCACCATCAACAAAAATGATCACAATATCATTTTTGATCGTGATTGATTGATAGCAATTTCTAAGTTAGCTTAACCATTAGCCATTCAGTTTTTGGGTTTATATTTCCTAACTAAAAGCAACAAATATATATATATTTAAGGATATTTAAAAAAGTTGTAAGTAGATGTCATGATCGTCTGCTGAGTGTCAGTCTGAGGACAGTCATGTACGGGACATTTAGGCCCAATAAACGGGACGTCCCGGCTAATACGGGACAGTTGGCAACCCTATTTTATATCATGCTGTGTTTAATATTATAGAGCATAAAAATATCCTCATGTCGTATGTGTATCTTTATTTAGCATTGAAAGGTTGTCTACCTATTTCATATTTCAACATGTTTCCGTTGATTTCACACATTTTGGTCTGGCAATAGTTCAACTAGTAGCCTACAATGTGAAGTTTATGCATCAATAACGCTAGAAATGTTTACCCTTAAATTCTCATGTTAAAATCACGTTTTGTTTCTGATGTAAATCCAAGGTAAACTCAGTGTGTCTTCCAAACTTGATGAAATTGATGAAGCTGATTTTTGATCTTTGTTAATTGATCTAAATTAATTTGGAGATTAAATGTGAAATTATTTAGGAGCAATTTAGGGCTAGTAATGAGGTAAAATGGTTAAATAATGATGTGATTTGAAACCGGTGATGTCAACAGGTGATTGTAATTATGATTTGGTGGTCCCAACTTTTTTTGAAATGTGTTGCAGGTCTGAATGACAGAAAAGGATGCATATTTACAGATGACATGAAGTTGACCAGACAAAACATGAAATATTTTGTGTTCATATTGTCTGCAATGAAATACAAGTCAAAGTAAATTTAGAAATCACTTCTTTTTTTTTATTATTTGCGTTTTCCATACTGTCCCAACTTTTTCTGATTTGGGGTTGTAATTAATTAGGAAATGCTGGCTTAAAACAACACGAGTATGAGTAAATGATGCCCAAATTTTTATCTTTAGGTGAACATGCATTTAAGCTTAAGGTTCTCTTAGAGAACTGCAGAGTTTGACTGGCGTAAAACAACAGTGAGGTTCAACCCCAGTGTGAGACATTCATTCTGATAACACGCACATACGCCTCCCCAATCTCTTGTGAAAAAAAAAAATCAATTTAGATAATTTCCCTCCATTATTGTTGGCTAAAAGGCATCAGATACAGCTTGCAGTGCTGTACTAATTAGATTGTGACACAGTGCAATTGGCTTTAGCAGCTTTAAGGGAAGAAATGGACTATGAGGAGGAGGGGAACATTTCATCCTCAGTGTCTTTTGAACACCCTGAGCAGGGCGTGCTGATAACCTCCTGCCCACCGGCTCAGTCACTTTGAATTGTTCTCCATCTAATGAATCTCACTAACAATAGTAACAAAAAGTACTGTGGTATTACCATGTTCTTTTTTCACTTTAATGATGAAACAATTTTTTGTACATGGTACCATGGTAATGCTATGGGCTTCTTTTTTTTGGACATGCTTTATTAATACCGTGCTTTTTGGGTGGGTGGGGTATATCTTTTTTAGACTTGTACAGTGGGAATACCATGCTTTTTGGATATGGTAAACATGGTAGCATCCCATGTTTTTTGATGTATCATGATAATGCATTGTTTGGATACCGTACCATGATAAATATTTTTTTTTAACATATACAGTAAATTATAACATGTTTTTTATGTTTTTTTTTTTTCAACATTTAGTAGTTATTTTTTGGATTGCAATACCATGCTACCATGGTTATACCTTGCTTTTTTATCATGTACCTTGGTAATACCTTGTTTTTTTGGACATTTCATGCAAATGAAATATGTTTGTAAGTATGATAATTGTTTTTTTACTGTAGTATTTCCATCTGACTCAGCTACAGTTCTTTCTGTACAGCCACCTAAAGATTAATTTGTGCTGTTTATTAATTACATATGGGTTTTTATGACAAAAATGCATATTGGCTTTAAAGGTCCCATGGCATGAAATTTTCATTTTATGAGGTTTTTCAACATTAATATGAGTTCCTCTAGCCTGAATATTGTCCCCCAAGTGGCTAGAAATTTTGATCGGTGTAAAACCGAGTTCTGGGTGTCTTTCTCTGAAAACAGGAACGGTTACCTCCCTTTCCTCCGCCCAGAGAATTTAGCACGCCCATGCGAGCGCCATATTTGTTTGTCCTCGAGAGATCATGGCTTGTGAACTAGTGAATGCTGGCAGTTTCTCAGTGTTTGGATGTATAAATGAAAACAGAAGTCTTTTTTCAGTTCCTTCTGATCTGTGATCAGTGATTTCTGATGTGTAGCTAATTATTTATTATTCGTGCACACGCTGCGCCTTCTCTCTCTCCTGACAAAACGGTGTTTTCGTGTTCTCTATCTTATGAGTCAGTGTTTTTTTTACGTTCTCGTCGCGTCTATCTGTTCTAAAATATTCATATAGTAGTGAGTTTCTGCTCAACATCGGCAGGCACATCTCTTTAGAGATAAACCTCACACACGCCGAAGCTTGGGCTGCACTGGCCGGTCTGCCTTCAACATCACCGACCCCCAGTACTGCATCTGGCCCACAGCGGAGGCACCAAACGCGGCGCGAGATTAAGCAGAAGGGGGGTAAGCGTGAGCGTATCTGGGCTAGGCTAGCCAGCTATCCTCACAATAAACTGGATTACATTCGATTACTGCTGTTGTGTCTTTGTTTGCGCTGTGTACTCAATGCGCGTCACTGACGCTTTTCATATGATAGGAACATATCTAAAAATAATGCTATAATCATCACTTACTCGTTCATATCGACAGCTGTAATGGTACATTGCGTGTGTTACAAAGTTGGTAGAATACCAATGAACTTGAATGAAGACGGACTCGGTGTGACTGGGACTCGTGTTTATTCAGAACTCTCAGATACAAAGAAAATAAACTTGCGCTGCCAGCGCTCTCACAACTCAGTAATTACTATAAATAACTTTGTTAGCAATCGATCCGTCTCTGGTACATTAGTGATGTCCGGTTCGCAAACAAATCTTTCTTTTGAACCGGTTCTTTTTAGTGAACCGAATCAGTTCACCAAATCGGACTGAATCGTTCTAAACGGTTCGCGTCTCCAGTCAGCGCTGATCCATAATTTACTTGAGTTACTAACTTTCTGACATGAGTGACAGCCCCTCCGACTAGAAATAAACAAATAACCTGAAGTATATGCTAGTAACTACAACAGTTCACTGAACTGAGACGATGAACTGATGAGAAGTGAACTCCGGTCCATCCGTCTCTCTTGCAGGCTCGTGCCTCGTAGACCTAGTTAAACCACGCCCCCTCCGCTACAAAATCTGATACTCATTCAAATGCAAAGATGTCAGCCAATCACAACAGTGGGCGTTTTTACTGAAGTCTCACAGCAGACACGCCCCTTGAAACAGAGCATTTAGCCAGAGGGCAAACATCAGTATAGAAAAAATGCCTTTTATTTCTAAATTATGACATTTTATGATGTAAAAATCATACTAACAATATAAGTACACCTCAGGACACATTATAAAATAATAGAAAAATGCCACGCCATGGGACCTTTAAATAATATTGATAAATTGAGTTAAAATAATGTTGTCATGCAAAGTATTTGCATGTTAACGACAAATAAATTGTCACC
Source organism: Gobio gobio (assembly GCF_949357685.1). Taxonomy (NCBI): domain Eukaryota; kingdom Metazoa; phylum Chordata; class Actinopteri; order Cypriniformes; family Gobionidae; genus Gobio; species Gobio gobio. The sequence goes on from NC_137120.1 coordinate 19,707,050, forward strand.
TCAACTACAACAATTAAAAATGTATTTGCATATGGTGCCAACAGCCTGCTGAGCTACTTCCAACTTCACTTTATTTCAGAATATGAATCAAAACACAAAATAAGTTATATTCTGCTTTCAGAAGATCGTTTACATTAGTTCCTCAAAAGCCAGCACATAATTCAAAGCTGCTTTAGATTTTAAAACAATCCCATCAGTTTGACGACACAGAGCTCAGAAGTTGTGCTGGGCTCGGTTGATTCATCTGAAAAGCTTTTAATGTTGATGTTTTCAATCCAGTCCTTGAGCACTGATTACATTTCAAATGGACTTGCATATCACGCTTAATTTAAAATGTTTAAAATCGTGTTCAATTTTGCATCGCTAATCAGTCTGTTATGCACAAAGCTATTTAATGTTATTTTTTTGTTAATAAAATAAATTCTGATAATTTACACTATCAGATGCAAAAGCCTCTAATTTTCTTTGAAATAAGCATTTTTGTCAGGCTTCTATGTACAGGTGCTGGTCATATAATTAGAATATCATCAAAAAGTTGATTTATTTCACTAATTCCATTCGAAAAGTTAAACTTGTATATTATATTCATTCATTACACACAGACTGATATATTTCAAATGTTTATTTCTTTTAATTTTGATGATTATAACTGACAACTAAGTAAAATCCCAAATTCAGTATCTCAGAAAATTTGAATATTGTGAAAAGGTTAAATATTGAAGACACCTGGTGCCACACTCTAATCAGCTAATTATCTCAAAACACCTGTAAAGGCCTTTAAATGGTCTCTCAGTCTAGTTCTGTAGGCTACACAATCATGGGGAAGACTGCTGACTTGACAGTTGTCCAAAAGACGACAATTGACACCTTGCACAAGGAGGGCAAGACACAAAAGGTCATTGCAAAAGAGGCTGGCTGTTCACAGAGCTCTGTGTCCAAGCACATTCATAGAGAGGTGAAGGGAAAAGATGTGGTAGAAAAAAGTGTACAAGCAATAGGGATAACCGCACCCTGGAGAGGATTGTGAAACCAAACCCATTCAAAAATGTGGGGGAGATTCACAAAGAGTGGACTGCAGCTGGAGTCAGTGCTTCAAGAACCACTACGCACAGATGTGTGCAAGACATGGGTTTCAGCTGTCGCATTCCTTGTGTCAAGCCACTCTTGAACAACAGACAGCGTCAGAAGCGTCTCGCCTGGGCTAAAGACAAAAAGGACTGGACTGCTGCTGAATGGTCCAAAGTTATGTTCTCTGATGAAAGTAAATTTAGCATTTCCTTTGGAAATCAGGGTCTCAGAGTCTAGAGGAAGAGAGGAGAGGCACACAATCCACGTTGCTTGAGGTCCAGTGTAAAGTTTCCACAGTCAGTGATGGTTTGGGGTGCCATGTCATCTGCTGGTGTTGGTCCACTGTGTTTTCTGAGGTCCAAGGTCAACACAGCCGTATACCAGGAAGTTTTAGAGCACTTCATGCTTCCTGCTGCTGACCAACTTTATGGAGATGCAATTTCATTTTCCAACAGGACTTGGCACCTGCACACAGTGCCAAAGCAACCAGTACCTGGTTTAAGGACCACAGTATCCCTGTTCTTAATTGGCCAGCAAACTCGCCTGACCTTGGGGTATTGTGTAGAGGAAGATGCGATATGTCAGACCCAACAATGCAGAAGAGCTGAAGGCCACTTTCAGAGCAACCTGGGCTCTCATAACACCTGAGCAGTGCCACAGACTGATCGACTCCATGCCACGCCACATTGCTGCAGTAATTCAGGCAAAAGGAGCCCCAACTAAGTATTCAGTGCTGTACATGCTCATACTTTTCATGTTCATACTTTTCAGTTGGCCAAGATTTCTACAAATCCTTTCTTTGTATTGGTCTTAAAGGGGTCATAGAATGACATTTTTGTACAAGTTAATATGATTCTTTAGTGTCTAAATGAAAAGTTTGTAATATACTTTAATTAAAAATTCTCATTAGTATTGTAAGAAAACACTCAATTTACCTGGTCAAAACCAGCTCAGTTTTCAGCAAGTCATTTCAGTGTATGTGACTTTAAATGATAATGAGCTCTGCTCACCCCGCCCCCTCTGCTCTGTGGGGCGTTCGGTTCGACTCGACACAACACCACAACACACGTGGAGTGTTGCCTTGACAACATTTGAGGGTATATTTTCGAGAAATAATGGCAACGGGAGTCTCTGAGGACACATCTGAGCAACCTTATCATTTTGAACCGGAGTCGGACCAGGAACAGATGACGAACCCATCGAAGTTCGAACAGGACGTTTCTGAATGGTTGGTTAACGTCATGTCACTTTGATCTATCTTTTTACTGGCAGAGTAGCGTAGTTGCTATGTGTTTACTGATGTGTTAGTTCATTGACAGATTGATGTTATGTTAGAAGATTTTTTTTTTTACATTACTTCTTAATCAGTAACAGACACCGTTATAAACCATGTACAAAAGTAAGCTTAGTGTAGTGTTACCACGTTAACTTTATCACCCGAGTACACAGTTTGTAATAACAAACATAACGCGTTGTTCATTATAAACGTGGGATTATGAATTATATTGAGAACGTCATACACAGAAAGCATGCCGTAATGTAACTTACCCTGTAAACTTTAGCCTCATTCATCGTGAAGCGTGCAAGCGATTTGCAAAGATTAATATAAAGGTTAATAAAACGTTACACTCACATCTTCCTGAGGTGCAGCAGGAACACGATCCTTTTTTCAAGAGCAGCTTATTAGCAAAACCTGCTTTATACTGACGCTCGTTTATAAAGCAGTCTGCTGAGAAATGATTCGCGCAAACATTGACATTGATCGGGGGGAATATTCCCTTCTAAAACAAAACTCAGCAGCCACTGGGTCTTCAGCGGTTCGGATTTAGGAACATCAAAATGACTGCTGTGTTCGTTATTACACCCAACAACACAACACCACAATCACTTAGACGCCATTCTGTTCCAGTGTATCAACAATGGCGGACTGATGACAGCTCGCTCAGGGCGGGTCTGTGTTGAAACGCTGCTGTCAATCAACAATCTTAGGAGGGGCGTACACCGTGTAACGTCACACGATCAGACGGCTCGATTTGAGACAGGGGAAAATATATAAGGAGATTTAAAAAAAACACTGGATGTATTTTTATCATTATAGGATGGTTGTGTACAGGCACTGCCAACACGCATTTCCGTATAATCAACTTGTAAAAGTGCATGTACCATTCTATGACCCCTTTAAGTAATATTAAAATTTTCTGAGATACTGAATTTGGGATTTTCCTTAGTTGTCAGTAATAATCATCAAAATTAAAAGAAATTAACATTGATAAATCAGTCAGTGAATGACGCGAATTGGACGCGAATTGAGTGTCTTGCGCGATATGTGCTTTACACGCGAGTGGTGCTTTTTGTGCATTCACGCGTTTGAATCGAATTCGCGTCTGACGCCCGAGTTGAAAAATCGGAACTTTGGCGTCAATTTGCGCCGTGTTAACCAATCAGGACCCTGGTTGCTGCTGTCACGTGGCAAAGTGAAGTGATGAGAAACCCTGCATAATTTAAAAATACTACTATTGTCACAAAATGTAGTTTTAAGACTTTTTCAGGTGGGAATGTAGTTGTTTACAGCTCAAATCTGTGGTTTATTTATAAAGAGAGCGCCTATTATAAAAAAAATTATCTTGTGTTTGTGGAGTTGTGAGATCCAGGCAATCACCGGGCAAGTACACCTGGCTGCAACCTGCAGATCGTGGCGGGGCTGCATATGGGGGCGGGGCTGCACGTGTCACCCCGCCCACAACGCTTCTTATTGGTTATTGGCGAAGTATGACGTCAATCGGGGCGGGGTTGCACCTGGGGCAGGAATGCACAACTCGTCCCGCCCACAACACTTCTCATTGGTTAGTGGCGTCAAGTCTGAAGTCGACACCACGGCAAACAGGACATGTGGTTGAAAACAATGCTTATAGTTTCTTATATACTTATGAGTACTACCATGTAGAGAACAAAACTGTGAATCTGTTAATTACTTACGTTAATTATAGTATCAAACACAATACATTGTAAATATGTAAATTTTTTTATGTACTTTCCAAGCAAGAATTCAATTACATTGCAATCGCAATGTCGACGAATAAGGTTTATTAACAGCTTCGTTTTAAGTTATTTTTTTCATGTTGTTTATTTACAACTTATTTGTAAGGTATTTCTGTTTCACTATATGCTTTATGGTTACACGGATGACTTATTAACAGTTAAATAAACGTTTAATATTCTCAGCAAGAGTGTCAAGTCTTAAACTGTTATTAAAATTAGTAGATTATGGATTAAAATGGTTATGGATAAAAATACCAGCATGGTTTGTATATGAATAACATGCCAAGACAAATAGTTCACTGTTATTTAGGTATAAAGCTTAATTAGTTCTGATAAAGAAAGGTGAAATTTGTACATCTATACATACACATCTCTTTTTGTACATATACATTTGTACATCTCTCTCTCTCTCTCTCTCTCTCTCTCTCTCTCTCTCTCTCTCTCTCTCTCTCTCTCTCTCTCTCTCTCTCTCTCTCTCTCTCTGCACATATACATCCTTTACACACTTTCCTCCTTTCAATCACCTTTAATCATTAATCCTTCTGTTGCACACTTTCCCTGACACTCTAGCACTGGCACATGAAACAGCAGTCTGGGTTCTCTATACTGTTGTAGAATCCTCTCAGGCAACCACACTTCCCATTTCTGTAAAAACCTGAGCAGGATTTGAAAAAAAGTTTTACATGTTTTGCACACTTTAATTTAAAAAGGCACCCGCAATTCAGCCTTGATTGTTTCACTCCATTTCCCCCCGTTCACAACACCTGTAGCCAAAAACACACACAAAAGAAAACTTTCATATGCAGATCTAAGATAATGTTAGCCATGGTACTGCTTTAGAAAATGCAAGAAGCAAGATTACTTAAAGCCAACCTTATACCCATTATTGACAACATGTATGCTTGAGCCTATACTGACTAGGCTATTAAAAGAGATGCTACCATACCCCTTTTCCTTCGAGGCAGTGCTAGAGCTAGATCGGAGCCAGAGCCTAGTTTCAAATCGGTTCTTTGTGTTTCCACACCCAAAGCCCCAGCTCCGAGCCAGGAAAAGTGGTTCTTAAGTAGCACCAAAACATTGCTGGGCTAGAACAGGGCTAGAAGTAAGAACCGATTACGTCAGGTGCTGGGGGCGGGGTCAACAAGACGAACACAAATTTGAGATCCGCCATTGTTGAAATAGCAGCTAATGGAGCTAACAGCTGCTGCTCGTTTGTAATCTCCATCTATACAAATTACGGCGAACTGCATGAATGCGTTGGATTCGCTGTGTTTTTGTTGTGTTTTGATGCCGATGTAGGATCGTAAAGCCATGTGAATCAATAGTAATGCAACGTTTGCATTGTTGATGAAAGGCTTGTTCGCAGCGGTGCAGTGCAGAGACCGATCGCCGTATGATAACGAGTCCAGCGAGAGCATATGACTCCTTATGCTTTTGATTCACTTGTGCGTTTTTTTTTTTATATCATACGTGGATCGGTCTGTGCAGCACCGATGCATCTCGAACAAGCCTGGTGTGTTTGTGTTTCCCGCTGCCCAGGGTTGCCAGGTTTTAACAACAAAACCCACCCAATTGCTACTCAAAACAAGCCCAATCGCGTTTCAGGGGGGCTTCCCCTGTAATAACCACATTTGGGGGTAAAATAAAGGTTACTTTTATCATGTAAAATATATATAAATATATATAAAATATAATATATATATATAAAAAAAAAAATATATATATATATATATATATATATATATATATAAATATAATATATATAAAATATATATATATAATATATATATATATATATATTATTATTTATTATATATTATTATTATTATTTATTATATATATATATATATATATATATATATATATATATATTATATAGTATATATATTATTATTATTTATTATATATATATATATATATATATATATATATATATATATATATATATATATATATATATATATATATATATATTATATATTTATTTTAGATGTGGAGGAAGCATGCTCCCCATCATAAATCAAAGCACGAGACAGACAGGGGTCGGGGGAGAACACCGGGAAAGGTGACAATGGACGATATATTCGTCTGTATTTGCAATATACAAGCCGCAACTCAGCTGCGCGCGACAAACGCTGCCAGTTTGAAAGCACAAAGGGTGCGCGCGGCTCCCGCACTCCATACGCTCCGCTCCTGCGCTGCTTACGCCCTGCTAAAGGCCCGGGTATACTTCACTTACCGCGCCCGGACGCGTGTCTTTCAAAGTATACTACACAACGGATGCGCGCGGAGGATCGCGTTCGACACATGCGCAGTAAAAAAGTGTCTATGCTCCACCAGACATCGGAGGGCAGCACTGAGTCCTGTCATCAACGGGACATTCGCTGGGCATGATCGGAGAAGAACTGTAGTGCATCCACCATTGCTACATAGTTTGGAAGAAACACTGAAGAATCAAAAATTCTCTCTTTTTTTTCCAAGCGTGTTGTTTTTAAACCGGTCTTTGCACACTCTTCTTCGACGGCGACGGGCTGAACACTGTGCTCAATACTGTGTTTTATTGCCACCTAGTGGACTCTTCTGTACTGCTGGCGCATGCGCTGTTGCACGCGGACCGTCCGCGCGGTCACAAAATTTGGGCTGCGCGCGGACGGGGTGTGCGGCCGGCCGCGAGCCCTCCGAGTGACGGAAATTACGTCATGCGGGCGGTGCACGAACACGGACGGCCGAAGTATACCCGGGCCTTAACACGTGCGGTGTGAAGCCGGCGTTATCATCCGATCATGGCTGTATCTCTCTATTAGTGTTACTCTATCTTAGCGCTGCATTTGATACTATTGACCACAACATTCTTTTGAATAGACTCGAAAATTATGTTGGCAATAGTGGAATTTAAAGAAAACCAGCAGCCATATCACCCTGTAGCCCAAGACTGGTTTCCCACTGAAGCTAAGCAGGGCTGAGCCTGGTTAGTACCTGGATGGGAGACCAACTGGGAAAACTAGGTAGCTGCTGGTAGAGGTGTTAGTGAGGCCAGCAGGGGGTGCTCACCCTGTGGTCTGTGTGCGTCCTAACACCCCAGTATAGTGATGGGGACGCTATACTGTCAATAAGTACCGTCCTTCGGATGAGACGAGGTGCTTAAACCGAGGTCCTGACTCTCTGTGGTCATTAAAAATCCCAGGATGCCCATCGATAAAGACCAACTGGCCAAATTTGCCCATTGGCCCCTGTCTATCATGGCCTCCTAATCATCCCCATATATATATATATATATATATATATATATATATATATATATATATATATATATATATATATATATATATATATACGATTGGTATCATCACTCCTCTCCTCTCCACCAATCAGCTGGTGTGTGGTGGGCGTACTGGCGCAATATGGCTGCCGTCGCGTCATCCAGGTGGATGCTGCACATTGGTGGTGGTTAAGGAGATTCCCCCCTTCTATGTAAAGTGCTTTGAGTGGCTAGAAAAGCGCTATATAAATGTAACATATTATTATTATTATTATTATTATTATTAATTGCATTGGCATGGTTTAAAATCATACCTATCTGACCATTATCAGTTTGTAGCAGTAAATTAAGAGATGTCACACCGATCACAAGTTCAGTATGGCGTACCGCAGGGCTCAGTGCTAGGACTGTTGCTTTTCACCCTGTAGGCCTACATGCTACCACTGGGAGATATCATTAGGAAGCATGGCGTTAGTTTTCATTGTTATGCTGACGATACTCGGCTCTATATTTCTTCACGCCCTGACGAAACTTACCAATTCACAAGATTAACGGAATGCATACCTGATATAAAAAATTGGATGACTAGTAATTTCCTGCAACTCAATTCAGAAAAAACCTAGAATACTGTCTAACACTTGATGGCTGCTCTGTCAAGTCCTCGTCGTCAGTGAGGAACCTGGGTGTGCTCTTTGATACAAATCTCTCATTTGAAAGCCATGTTTCTAATGCTAATGAATAATGCTGGAGATCACCTGAGAGGACAAAAGAACATAATAGCCCGCATAACGAGCTAAAAAATGAATGAGCTATGTGACAGAGAGCAACAGAGCAATGGAAATATATTTTTTTGTAGTTTATTTTATTACACTGCAAAAAATGCTCTTCTTATTTAAGTAAAAATTAAAAAATTATAGTAAAATAGTAATAGTAAATAGAAATAGTACAAATTTCTGGGGGGAAAATCAAAATGAAGTGAGTTTTTGCTTAAAACAATCTATTATCTGCCACAACAATTTTTGATTTATTAAACCATAATTTATGATTTTTTACACCAATTTATTAAAACACAACAATTTATGAGATTAAAACCCATATTTTTACTCCAAACTTACTTTATATCACAAGTCAAATGTTTTAAATAACCTTATGTGATCTCATTTGGCTTTGGATCATAAAATCAGACAGAAAATATATCTTTTTACAATATTCTGCATAATTATAAAAGCTCGAATTGCATTGCATTATAAATATAATCTATAATGAAAACACCCTACATGGTATAAATAACACAGATAAGCCATATATTGTCGCGATTGTGTGTTTATTATCTTCAAACGTGTCTATCTGCATGTTATAGCGATTTCTGGACGGTGTTTATGTCAGGGAGAATGTCACAGGGTATCTTCTTCGTCTACCATATATGGACTACATGTGCACGGAGCGCCCTCCGGCTGCCAGTATGAACTGAAAACACAACACATCAGAGTATCCAGCGCTCATAATGATTACATCTGCGCATTTTGGGTAAAGATTGAAAAAATAATATTTATCTGTATAGAAATTTGATACAGACATATGAGAATCTATCAATATTTCTCCTCATCTGCACACTTCTGCTCAGGAATGACTGACATCTCTCTGCTTTCAAACAGATTACATAAACACAGAATATTTGTTTTTGATTTGGTTTACATTGTTTAAAACCTGACATTTCAACGTTTCTTTAGACATATGTCTCATGTTTGTGAGACAAGTATTCACTAAGCTAGAGGTCATTTTCTGAAGACTATCTGAATGAATGTCTTTGAGAGAGAGGCTGCAGATCGCGCATCATGTGTGTTTTTTATTTTGCAAAAAGCACAACAATTTGTTTTTATTGTGACTGTACACAAAAAAAAGAAACTTAACAGATTATAATGACGTATAACATTTGCCTGAATGATAAAAAACGACAGTTATTTGAGTCTCTTTGGCACTGATAAGAAAAAAAGCGAGCCGATCGCGCCAGAGTGACGGCCGACTCGAGAGGGTTAAACATCACATACATTTTAAAATCTTGCTTATTACTTACAAAGCACTAAATGGTTTAGCTCCCCAGTACTTGAGCAAGCTCTTAACACGTTATTCTCCATCACGTATACTGCGGTCTCAAAATTCCGGCCAGTTGATAATACCGAGAATATCGAAATCAACTTGTAAGACCTCTAAAATCTCGCTCCAATGAACGGTAACGAGCTGCGGTTGAAGGTTTTTCAGCTGGGCAAAATTGATTTAATTATAATATTCTTTATCTGACTCCATTTATCATATTGTCGAATTTAGGATAGAATGCCAATTGGTTGTTTGGTCATTTATTTTTAATAGTTAGTCACACATTTAATCATTCCGTTTAACCCTTCGTTGCCATAATCTACTGAGAATTATAGATTAAGTCAGAATAGATCGAAAATGTAACAATTTATTAACAATCAGGTAAATGTATAATGTCAATTACATAATAGACAGAAATCTCTTTTAAATGGAAACACAAATTCTAGTTAATTGAGTCAATTTCAAATATCTTGGGTAAAACGGTGGTTGCCAACAGTAAAGCAGATGTCTTTGTTTTATTTCTAATATCTTTGGTTATTTTCAACCTTACAATTTCCCCGTTTGGCACCATTGGCCACAATCATTGAGTCCAAAGGTGGCACTGTCCACGAAGACATGCTTTCTGTTGTGTGTAGATGTCATTCTTCAGACTTCTCGTCCAGACTTGTTGCAAAAACAGCTGATCAGTTTTCAGTCTTTGTTGTACTTGCAGTCCTGCATGAGAACTTCATCAAATGGTGTTGCACCGATCATTGATATGCAAAATGTCCATTGAATACTTCAGGACAAAGGAGTGAACTTTTGCTGCAGGTATTCTGTGATTTAAAAGATCATTTAGCACAACAAAGAACAAAAGCATGGCATTTTTCATTGGTCAGAAGTTTGATGTGGTCAGATTAAAATAATCTCTGGCAATAAGCCCTTAAATCGATATACTCAATAAAGTGGTCAAGGTTTGAGGATAAAAGAAGATTCCACAAGCTTGTACATTGTTTCTGGGAACTCTAACGAATTAGCTCTGAGGGAAAATATTAATAATTGTTCTTAACTCATTATCATTATTATTCTTTATGATTAATTATGAATATTTGAATCAGTTAACTAGATTAACTGATGTAGCTACATTTACATTACAATCATTCAATCAGTTCGTCCTAAGGACGTTCAGTATTGATTATTTATTGATAATCTTTGAATTTACCTAAGGTAATTAGCAAGATCGATCATTAAAGGGACAATATGTTTGCAGGCACAGAGTCAGGACCAACATATATTGTGCACAAACTTTAATAACTAAATCACGGAACAAGACTATAACTAACATAAGACAAACATGACATACACAATGTATACATAATAAGAGGTAAGGTTAAAGTGGTTGGAGGGAAAAGGGGTCAGAACAGATTGATGGAGTTATAGAAAAATAGCTCAGAAAGTCTAGCTTGCAGAAAGCCTAGAACCTTTGTGAAGAACCACCATTAATAAACTTCTTTGTCTGAACAAAGAGTTTACAGTTTTACTAAATACACAGCGATTTCTGTTTCATACTTTACTTGCATTTAGCCTGAGCTGTAGAAGACCGTCCGAAGTGAAATCGCAGGAGAAAGTTTGTGGGTTCCGTCCGTTGGCTTTGACGTGGCGATCAAGTTCTTCTGCATTGGATGAAGAAGAGATGATGAGTTGGCGTGGTTGTTTCGAATCCATAGAGGAAGTTGCACATGGCATGCAGAGTTTGGGCCTTCTGGTCCATGGCCTTGTGAGGCCTTTGGCTCTGTGTTTGTGGAGGCCTGCCATGTGGGCTTCCTGCTGTGTGAGAGCCCCCCAGACACAGCGTGTTGTGTCTGTGTCAGCAGGAGAAGAGAGAGGAGGGACGAGTGCCTTGCTCCTTAAGAAGTCTGCAGGAGGTCACCACCTCCTGAAGTAGACTTGACCAATGAGATTGTTGGGATGTCCTCTGGAGATTTATGGCCCTTTGTTTCAAACCGGATTCAAAAGGGTCTGTGCTCATTTATACTCTAATTAATGCAACAAACACATATTGCCTCTTACGAGAATGTGACATACGTGAAAGTGTAAGTTGTGAAGTGAGCATTAATTTGATAGGAGACACGACATATATAAGGACCGACCCTTTACAAGACAGTTATGTGTGTACATGCAAGGTCCTAGGGTGCTAGTTCATTTATAGACGGTTTGTCTATAACTTGAGGCAAAAGCGTGTGTTTTACAGGCTGTGTCTTTCCCCTGTGGACTTTCCATGTGGCCACATTCCTTTGGTGTCGTGAAATGTCTTATCTGATTGTTTCCAGGGCAACTGAGGACCTTCTCTTTTGTGTTGGGGGAAAGTCAGTTACCAAGCACAAGCATTTAAAACATATTAGTAAATGTAACCGGCGATTATGTGTCTGATTTTGCCTCAATTGCTACAGAACATTTAAATAAAATGCATTATAAAAAAACAAAATCATTGTTGATTTTAAGCTCCCCTTTTTCATAAGGAGTATTAGCAAAATATTTAGTGTAACCATATACAGACAGACTCAGAAATCAAAATAAAAAAAATTCAAAGTTCAAAATCAAATGATAAAATAACATTTGCACTTAGGTAAGGATGAGAAATACACTTTTGATATTTAACTTGGTGAGACAAATAATACCTGATTTAGTAAATCTAAAGAAACCAAAAACAAACAAATTCACAGTTGTAATACAGTCTAGATGTAAAGACATTTTGTGAGGCAGATGTAAATTTTACTTTGTGTAAAGATCAAATCTATTTGGCTGCATTTAGCTGTGACTATGTGTTAATCATGCCCCAAACAAAGGTGAGTAGGGTTTACAATTTTGATGCAAATTTTAGCCCTTTAGTAACAGGCAGCCAGCAATAGAATATGAGTATGAGGTGTGATCTGGCTCAAAATATTCTCACACCAATGTTTTTGTTAAAGAGCATGATAAAGTGCAAAGTTTGGAGTTATGAATCCTGCTGTGACGAAAACATTCTAATGGTTACTGCAATTGTAATTCACACTGTAGCCACATGGCAATTCTGTGATTCTGGGTTGAGTCAATTTCAAATAACTTGGGTAAGACGGTGGTTTCCAACAGTAAAGCAGATGTCTTTTTATTTTATTTCAAATATCTTTGGTTATTTTCAACCTTACAAACTGCAGGCGGTCGATCCTTTTCCTATTTAGCACCTAAACTCTGGAACAGTGTTCCTAGCATTGTTCGGGAAGCAGACAGACTCTGTCATTTTAAATCTAGACTAAAAACACATCTCTTTACTATGGCATACACATAAAACACTTTTTCAATTAAATGATTGTCAGGCTGCATTAACTAGGTCAGCCGGAACCGGGAACACTTCCCATAACACCTGATGTACCTGTTACATCATCAGAAGAATGGCATCTACGCTAATGTTAGCCTCTGTTTATCCTGAGGTGCAATCAGCCGGATCTGGGCCGTATCCAGATCAGATGGTGGACCTGTGCTCAGACATGACCAACGCATGGCCCTGAAGTGTCTGCAGAGGCCGTGTCAATTAGACTCCCGCTGAAATTGCCTCATCGACACGGCATCCTCGATAAACCTGTCTCCGGGGTGATGACTCCGATCTTTCGGATATTCCTATTTAATAATTGTTTAATCAACATGTCATCCTCAATAAACCCGTCTCCGGCGTGATGACTCCGATCTTTCGAATATTCCTATTTTATAATTGCTTAATCGACATTGTCATCCTCAGTAAACCCGTCTCCAGCGCGATGACTCCGATCTTTCGAATATTTCTTATATTATTGTCTAATATGTCCCCTGACCTGTAAAGTTGCCAGAATATTAATCATACACTGTTTGTTAATTGGCCAGAGGAGAACTGGCACCCCAACTGAGCCTGGTTTCTCCCAAGGTTTATTTTTCTCCATTATGCCACTTGATGGAGTTTTGGTTCCTTGCCACTGTCGCCTTTTTCTCAGTTGGGGACACAAAATTTTCAACTAAATATCCAAATAAATCTAATTAGTAAACTAAATTAACTATATAAACGAAATTACTGATTTGCCCACATTGTCACTGTATGATAATTGAAATGAGCTGATGACATCACCGTTTTCTCCAGTGCGGCTGTACAGCCGAATTAAATTCTGTTGCATTATTTTCCTGTTTAACACTGTGAAGCTGCTTTGAAACAATCAGCATTGTAAAAAGCGCTATATAAATAAAGTTGACTTGACTTGACTTGACTTGACTTGACTTGACTATTTTACAGTCAGGGACTGTGATGCATTACAATCCTCCTTGCCAAGAAAGTTCTATCCATGTTATTCCTCTCTTGTTATTCCAAGCATGCTTAATTCACTCATTCACTACAAGGAAGGGAGACGACAGCTATAAAATAAGTAAAATAAATTACGCAACTTGTTCATTGACTTGTTAATAGTAATTTATTGTGGAATATGTGACAATCGGGCCAGTTTGCTCTGTGTCTTCCCGCCGGGTTCGGATCCAGCTTTCAAATAATAGACAGGTCCAGGACAGGTCAGTTCCGGGTACTACATTTTTGGAATTTCTCAGATCTGCATGGGAACGGTCCAGCTTTTGAAATAATAGATGGGTCTGGGTAGGTTCCGTGTAGCACATTACTGGTCTCTTCGGGTTCGGGTACAAATTTTTGGACCTGTTTAGACCTCTACTCTAGAGTTGAGTGGCGGTGTGCTTTACACCACTGCATCCGACGTTTTGCATTGCATTGATGTAAGGCTTTAATGCAGCTGCACGTCCATGGAAACCCATTCCATGAAGCTCTCTACGCACAGTTCTTGAGCTAATCTGAAGGCCGCATGGAGTTTGTAGGTCTGTAGCTATTGACTCTGCAGAAAGTTCCCAACTTCTGTGCACTGTGCGCCTCAGCATGCGCTTACCCCGCTCTGTGATTTTACGTGGCCTACCACTTCAGGTTCCCAATTGCATCCACTTTTGTTATAATACCTCTATCAGTTGAGTGGAATATTTAATAGTGAGGAAATTTCACAAATGGACTTATTGCACAGGTGGCAACCTATCACGGTATCGTGCTTGAATTCACTGAGCTCCTGAGAACGGCCCATTCTTTCACAAATGTTTGTAGAAGCAGTCTGATTGCTAGGTGCTTTATTGTATACACCTGTTGCCATGGAAGTGATTGGAACAACTGAATTCAATGCTTTGGAGTGATGTCCCAATAATTTTGGCAATATAGTGTATCAAAGTCTGGCCTTTTTTATCTTTACAGAAAGTGTTTTATTATTTGTGCATGTTTCGCTGTAAACATTGAGAAAATACTGGGTAAATGGGTTTAGGGTTGCAGCTATCGATTCTTTTTGTAATCGATTAATCTAGCACTTAATCGATCGATTAATCGGATACAATTTTTGTGTTTTTAAACAACCAAAACAAATGCATAACGAAAATCAAGAGGAAAAGCAGTTTCATTTATTAATATGCACAACAGGTTTCATGACATCAAAGTAAATATCTGTTTTATGTAGATTTCTACACCTGCAGCATTTACCATTTGGCTACTAACAAATAATATATAATTTCTGGGGTGAGCCTATTTGCTATGGTAACCTAGCAACCTGTGTGTGTGTGCAATTGTGCTGTGCGTGAGGAAGAGTGACGCCCCAGTCAGACCAGTTGCTTCATTGCGGTTTGGTACGGCAGAAATACATACATTAATTTTCAATAGAATGCTGCATTTGACTTGCATCACTTGCATTGCGGTACATTTTAGGGGAAGCATCCGTTCGAAAAAACGCTTCACAACATCACGTCCCGATGTATACAGTGATTACATGCTGAAAGTATTGTTGCGTGGCTACATAAAAGTTTAAGCATATGTGATGCATTGCCGTGATCGGTCTGATTGGCGCGTGAGAGAGACGTGTGTGCGTGTGCGTGTGTGTGTGGGCGAAGGGGTTCTTTTTTTAGGCTATACTCTCTTGCAATTGAACGTGAATACGTTTACTACTTAAAAACATCAAAGCTAAACATTATATCTAGTCAAACTGCATCACGACATCGCTACAAATACAGTATGGGATTAAAATCACACATTGCACCTTGTTCTCTTCTTTTTTAAGAATTTAATGATCCCAAACTTTAGACTTTCTCTGCCGTTTATGGACATCTTTACTCTCCGCCATCGCGCCAACCAAATTCAAAATGTATCACACGCTATGGTGCTTCCTGAACATTGAACAACGGTCCGTGTGAATCAGATCCCTGTGCGTATAGTGCGCGTCATAGGAATTTAACGAGGCTTCGAGGCAGAATTTTTGCCTCAAGGAATTTTTGTAATCGAGTAACTCGATGAATCGTTTCAGCCCTAAATGGGTTTGATTTTCTTTATTGAAGACAATTATTTCCTCCTCACCTCATTTCAAGTCTCAAGTCAGTGCCATGCTGTTCTGTTATTCCCACAATGCATCATTACAGATCACATTCACAGTCAAATACCATGTTAGCATTTCAAGCAGAGGGAGGGATTCATATATAGTCATTTAGTCTCATTCATTATTGCTTTAGATAGATGTGGCATTTACAAATATGATTTTTAAGCCAGAAGTTGTAAAGATCATTGTCCTTCATAGAATTATCAGTATTGTGATTTCCTTGCTTAAACACAGTGCGTGGGCAGAGTTTTCAGGAAAAGTCTTCTGAATTTGTAAGAAGAGAAGCTATTGAAGACTATTGAAGAATTTGTATGGCTTCTTGAAGTGTACAAGAAATGCAGTGAAAAGGAGGTTACAGCCCGAGATGTGTTTGTCATCTTATCCATGGATATTATTGTGGAGATGCACAAGTGGTCCATATGTCAAGGTCAAGGGGCTGCTGTGTTACCGCTGGTTTGGATTGACATGTCTTAAGAGAAGAAAAAAAAAAAACAGAGAAATAATAAGAACTGAGAGTGTAACACAGGCAGAAGCAATCAATTCAGGATTTTCTCAATGTTGTGCCTCTGACATTTGATACTTCCTTTAGAAAGCCTGAAGGAGGGTTTTTCATTGTGGATTTGCTAGATTATTAAAACAATAGTTCACCTAAAAATGAAAACCTCTTGATAAAGAAAGTTGAACTGCTATGACTTCCTTTGTTCCGTCGAAGAATGTGCACTCTCCTGTTTTACAATGACTAGGAATATGACAAAAAAGAACCATAAAAAGACGACGATGATGATAAGTTTAAAATACTAGCGCACTTGTGCGCTATTTTCCAATTTGTCTGAATTATATATACAATATTTTACAATCATGCATGTACATGATACATGCATGATTGTAATGCAGTAGTATACATGCAGTAGTATTGTGAAATATTGTTACAATTTAAAATAACTGTTTTGTTTTTATTATATTTTGAAACGTAGGCTACTTTATTCGGTTTTCAAATAAATGCAGCCTTTGTGAGCATAAGAGACTTCTTTAAAAAAATAAATAAATAAAAAAATATTTCAAACTTTTGACTGTAGTGTACATGGAAAAAGTTATAGCTACAATTTAAAAAAAGTGCTAAAAATATTCATTGTAAAACATGTTAACCACATTATATATAATTGAACTATAAAATACTGTAAAATTTGTAGTTTTTGGAAAACATTTTTAAATTACCCTATAATTTACAGTGTAAGTCTATTTACTTAAATATATGATGAAATTTTACAGTAAATTGTTGTTACATTTTTTGTAAGTAAAAATATAAACCACATTATAACTTATAATGGTAAGACCAACTAAAAATGTTAAAAGTTTGAAAATATGTAACAAAAAATATATATATTTTTACCTTAAATTTAACAATATACTTTTATTACTGTGTACGATATAGTTAAAGATTTTTAGTGACTAGCAGTTTAAATTTCAGTCTTTCTTCAGGAAAAAATATTGTTTTGTATTGTTAGTTTTGTCCAAAAAGGTCTGAAATGAGCAGCTTTGACTACTACAACATTTCTCCTTTCGTCTTCCACAAATGAAAGAAAGAAGATCCTAATTGTTTTAACCTTCATCTCATTCTCACATTTATTACATTGGCATCTGTCTTACCAAGGACATTTCAACACAAAGCATCACATCCCTGTTGCTCCGTCATGCAAATGTGTGTATTTGCGCCCATCTGACCAGCTCTGACAGGAACCATGGAGTCTTTCTCACTCCTCTAGAGCACTGACGAGATTACCATCCTTTGAAGTGCGATGGCCAGTGTCCGTGTAAGCTTTTTGCTTTTAATGTATATCTACATTCTTAAAAATAAAGGTTTCAAAACAATGTGAACAAGGGAACAGTTCATAAAAGAGCAAGTGTGAAGAATATTTAAAAAATCTAAAGAATTTCCTCTAAACAGAACCTTTGTGCAATGAAAAGGTTTCATGTATATTTAAGATCCTTCATGGAAAAGTGTACCATTCCAACATATAGGCAACGGATTGATTTAAACTAACAAATCACTCTTGAAATTGATTAGCAGCATTAGTTATGGATGTTTTTTTGGAAAATATCGAGATAGAAGAGCAGGCAGGTCTTCTCTAGAGCTCTGCCAGAGAGAAAATATGTAAATACATTTCTCTTGAATCAAACTCCTTTATTTGGCATGACAATTTTCACTCACTGTTCAACTCAATCAACTCGCAGTTTACGGGCCTGTCAAAGCTGCAAGAATGTGTGTCACCTTCTCACAAGCTCTGTGGTGACTCAAGGACGCATGCGGTCGTGGAAGTACAGAACATTAGCTTTTCTTTTTTCCCTGTAGTGCTTAAAAAATAAGCAATTTGTACCCTGCGGGGTGTTATTACACAGTTATGATGTTAAGTCTGAGGTGGCAGCATTCGGCAATGATTCCATGCTCCGTGAGACTCCACACTGTAGGTGTTCAACGTTCCCGATCAGTAAATACTGGTTTAGTGCAACCATTACAAAGCAGCCAAATGGATTGATCAAAAAGGCGTTTTAGTGTTCACACTTGCAGTTCAGTTCTCTTCGTATGTTAGGCTCAGGCTAAAAAGAAAATTATTTATTTAGTCCTTTTTGTTTGGTATATAAAACAAAAAATGGTGTATATTTTGCGAAGGAACTTGCATCCAAAACAATGCTGTGAGCTGGGCTTAATGTGCTCACTGTAAGTGCGTTCATGAAGGTACTTTATACCAGCTGATAACTCACAAATAGCTTATAAAATGTGTAAAGGAGTTAAAACAGTGGCAGGATTTCCTCCGTTATGCACACAAATGAAGATTTGAATATTTTCATATTTCAGTCGAAGTCGCACCAGAGGTCGTTTGGAAGTGGACGAGACCCCCTAAAAATGTCTTGGTCCGCATGTTTGGTGCATAACCAGGTTCGGATCACACTTATTCAAAAGAACTGCATAACAGAGCAATCAAAGCAGAGTTAGTTTTAATTGAACCAAACCTGCCAAGTGTAAACACACCCTTAATGTATCTAAAGTTCTTTAAATAATAAATTAATTGACAAATTATTCAGGATGAATACTTTTAAGTCACCTTGCAGAATGAAGGGTTGATTGGTGGTAGACTGTGCTCAGTTTGAGTTTTCTTCCTTTAAAGGGACTACATCATAAAAACAATCCCCCAAAACAGTCCTAAATTTAGTTTTTCAAAAACCACACTGAAAACCATTTGATGTAGGATTTACTTTGAAACTTTGAAAATTTCACAACATGCATCACATTAAGACTGAATGAAATGTTCAAACTGTTAAGTTCGGATTGCAGGGATCAGGAACTTGTTAAATATAAACTTCTGCTGCTCTTTAAAGCTACACTGTGTGATATTTTCCCCCATCTAGCGGTGAAAAGGTATATGACCATCCAGTGAATTTTAGTTTCTGTTCCTCTCAATTCCGATTTTGTTTTAACTCCTACGGTGGCCGATTTAGTCCAAGATTAACATGGCTTCCAGTTCGACCTCGTCCACATTCGACACGGTGCCTGTGGGATATTCTGTGCGCAGTGGGATGGTTGGAACTCAACTGGCCTAATTATTCGTCTAGAAAGAACTGCAGCTAATCCAGAGTGAACTTTGATGATAGTAATGTTTATTCAGTCATCCAATTGCAAGGCATAAACAGGTTTGCGTGGATATGTACATAAATGTGGTTTCTGTGAGAGAACAAATAAGGATGGTAAATATACATGATAATGACATGACAGAAGATACACAGTTAAGAACTGTATAACTATACTTATAAGTTACATTTGTATAATGTAACCGTAAACCAGAGCTTATTGTACCATATATAGGCGCTAAATGCAGCTGCATTAAAAGGAGCTGAGCTGCCGCCGCTGCTGCTAACAAGCGGCGTCGGATTGCAAAAGTGTGTGCGCAGCTTTAGCACTGCAGTGCGCTCTGTATAAGAATTGTTAATATGCTGATCAGACCTGATACATATTTCCATCAACATACATTACAAGCAAATATTTTCTATAAACTAATAAACATTTTTACGCTATTGTATGTTGACACAAAAATACTTCTGAGGTGACATCAACTGAATTACGCGATGACACACTCTGAAACACATCTACAATGACAATAACTATTATTACTTACGGAGTTATTAACGCACAGAAATACCACACAAGGAAAAACAGACTTTTGAGGAATAAACAAGCCAGGAAAACTCCGTATAACTCTGTTACTGGACGCTGCTGAGATGAAAACTCTCTGTGCATGCACCAGATAAGTCTGAACAAGTTGACGCGCACATGCGCGAGGCAGGGAATTTTGTACAGTGCCATCGAGTGTTAAAACGCGAAAGGAGAAGCTTGAATATACGGGTATGTCCCTCTTTGGCTAATGTACTTTCAAGATGGAGGGGCAACATGGCGACCTGCATTCGAACCCCTACCCGTATGTATTTTAAATGGCATATTATAAACTTACGAGAATACTTTATTACTTGAAAGAAGTAAATATACATTAATGAGCACATATATTTTTGAAAGACCTAAGTGTTTTTAGCTAAGAATAAACAAAAAAAGTTACACAGTGTAGCTTTAATTTGAGAGTTCCATTTGTCTGCTTTTGTAATGGCTGCACTAAACCAGTATTTACTGATTGGGAATGATGCAAATTAAACATATACAAGAATTCCTTTGTTCCTGTATCTGTGCGAATGTTGAATAAGTTTTTATCTTGATAACTGTTTTTTTTTTTAAATTAGTATTTGTCTATCTGTCTATTATATCTCTATGCAACAACATGTAGTCCACAACAAATTGCCTTTCGAGGACAATAAAGTATACTACTACTACTACTACTACTACTACTACTACTTTAATTTAATTTAAGTTGATATTGTTTGAAAGGATATGCAACACATGTAGGAATGGTGCAATGTTTGATAAACCTTTCCAAATTTAAATCTGTGTTAGTTCTTCTGGGGCCATATTCACAAAACATCTTAAGGCTAAAAGTAGCTCCTAACTTGCCAATTTAGGATGCTTAATTTTAGGACTCCTAAATTTTTGTTCTAAGAGTATTTCACAAAGCTTTTTAGAAGCTTTCAAGAAGACTCCTATGTCACTAAGACCAAATCACAAACAATGGATGTTGCCGCAATCTGCCTCAGCAATCTGCTAAAAAACACTGTACACCATTGCTGTCCGAGGGGATTGAGGGCTCTGAGTTCGGAATTTAGGCCAAACCCAGAGTTCCGCCCTGTATCGCCAACCGAGAGTGAGTCATCGGGGTGGCGGAGGGAAGCAGAAAACTGTCGAGGTAACTAAGTGAGTCGGCTCGGCTGTATACCTCCTCTCGCACTGATTAGATAAATAGTTTGAACGTCCTCCTCAAAACTTAGTTTATAAAACGTAATTTTCACTTGAATTATGCAATCTCTCGAGATGCAGACATGTAAGAGGCGGACAATTAGCTGAACAAGTAGGCACTAGGCATCTTTATTTGAATATGGCAACTTCCTTATTTTAAAAACTTTATTTGAATATTTTAACATTCTTATTTTAAAAACTTTGCCAACATGAAACCTCATTCTACAATATTTCTATAATTAAATCACTTGACAGAGACCCCTCCCCTATCAGCCAATCACTGTGGGCATAGTTAGTAAGCGTAATGACATCGTTCATAGCAACGAGGTCAACCGCAAACTTTTACTGTCACTTAGGAGAACTCTTAGTATTAAGATAAAATGTTTTGTGAATACGGCCCCTGATGTTTAGGAATATTGGTATTTATCCCACTTCTTCCTTATGTTACCTCGACTGGGTGGGTCAAATTTCTGAACAACAAATTAAATTGAACCACTTTATATTAGGTGGCCTTAACTTCTATATACTAACATTTAAATTAATAATTTGATACAATGCACTTATTGTGTACATACATGTTTTTACATTGTTCTTACATTTGAAAAATTACCTGAATGTAATTACATCTGTAATTAATTTCTGTAGTTACATTTTAAAATTACACTGTTGACACTTCACTTACACCTAACCCTACCCTTAAACTTACCCATAACACCACACATGTCCCTAACTTACAACTACATTGTACGTATTGTTTTGTTGTAAGTACATAGTTAAGGCCACCTAATATAAAGTGGGACCAATTACATTGATGCCAATGTAATAATAGATGTAGGTTGATGTCTTATAAATTACAGTTGTAATCAAAACTATAGAACCCCCATTGCAAATTCGGTTTATTATCAAAATGTACAGACTTTCAACTGTTTGCAATGAACAATTCAAACAAAAGTAATAGCTCAACACAACTAATGTTTAAAATGGTTTCCCCAAATTCAACTGAAAATGCAACATTTAATAACTTCTGCAGTCTCAAAATGATTCAATCTCTTCATGGCAAGCATCTTAATTATTGTATTATCACAGTATTCCTGTTGTGTATTTCGATCAAACAAAGGCAGCCTTGGTGAGAATAACTTTTTTACTTTCTATACAATGTTCCAGGTGTCTGACATCAGTAATTTTGGTAATGTAGTCTTATTTTTGCATCTTAGTTTTAAAATATGCTGTTTTGCGACTGTGTTGGAAGTGTTTTCATAGTACTATGAACTCAAAAGTCACATTGAAAAATGTCTCATAAGAACTTATTTTTCTTTTAAAAAAAACCTTTAATCATTGCACCTGTCTCGCTGTGCAACACCTGATAATTCCACCCAGAATCCTCTGCATTTCACCTTGTATTCTTCAGACTTTCTTTCTCATACTTCCTCCGTGAAACTGAGCCGTGACAAACACATGGTTCTGAGGTGTTTCTCTGTTTAATACTCTGTAGTAGTGAGTCGTGTACCGGTTCGTCAGCCTGCAGTGCATCAGGAAGGTTTTTTCCAAACATCTGTTGTTCTGTTTGGCTACAGCGCTGCGCCATCATTCGTTAGGTGTTTATAATGTTTTGTCTCTCATGAGATTTATTTTTCAATGTGACAGCTGTACTAATATGTAGAAAATCTTTGAACGTGATGTCATATTTAATTGCTTGTCTGCTGTACAGCGCTAAATGCAGTAAGTCATCGTAAGCCTGCCCTGGACGGCTTCATCAAATACCAGTGGAGCGGCTAACTGTCGGATCAGAATGCTCATTAACAATGCCTGCTAATTAACTTAAGCGGACTCCAGGCTCTGGGTTCATGTCTAAACATCCTGTTCAGTTTAGAGAGTGAAAAAGGATACGCTCACACACACACATCTAACAGGGGAAGTCCTTAATGATAGTGCTATCGATACCCAGACCAAAACCAGTTTAAATGCTTAAGAAAATTAATGGGAAAAATATTTCCCGGCAGAAAATGCAGAAAAACTGTCCGGCCCCTGTTTTTCACTCTACTCTAGTTTTATCGCTGACTTTCATTTCACTTTATGTATGTTTGTGTTTCAATAGTAATGTGCACTTGAGAAGGCTGACCTGCAAGGATTGGTGTTACTTTGACTTTGTCCCTGACGCCCAAGACTTTCCACTTTCTCTTATGTGGATCGATTTCCACTTTAAATGAATCTAGGCCAAACCTGCAATTCCATCTTATTTGTTTCTTGAAGGAATTTGTATTGAAATATTTTCTTTTAAATGTTTTTTTTTTCTTCAGTGTGTGTTGCTTTATTTATTTATTTGAAATACATTTTCTGAGCTTTTATAAACTACCAACATGACCAACATAGTGCAACTTGCCATGCCTTGATTTTATTTTTAGCTTGGAATAGGTTTTGGATTGTTGGGCTTTTTTCAAATGCTGAAGTCAGAAAGATGTCATAAATTGTTAATGATGGCTGCCGTACCTTTACTATAAAACCATACTTTAGCTTTCCCTCAGTGATCTTAGGAATTAAGGCCGCGTGTCCACCAAAGCGCTTTTATCCAGCTGAAAACACTAGGCGCTCTGCTGAAAACGGCAGGCTGTGGGCGCTTGAGAGCGTTTTGGCAGTTTGCTTGTTATGATACGGAATATCCGCGGAAGTGTTACTAGTATCTCATTTCACAGATAGTTTGTTTCTGTATTGATTCTATATAAAATGCTGATACAATGTAAAGTATTTGTTCTGGCTCTTGTTTTAAATTATTTTGTTCTGTTATTATACTGCTTGTTATCATCTGTTGACGTTGTACAGTACAAGCAGAATGTTGCGGTTGGTCGGTTATTTGTCCCGCTCCTCCTCCACTCTGATTGGACGGCTGGGTGAAAAGTGACAGTGATGAGCGCTGCGTTTTACTCAAAGTTGAACATTCTTCAACTCTAGGCGACCAGTAAAAAACGCTGAACGCTCAGCGCTTGAGCGTGAAATACTAAATACTCACTCAGCGCCTCGTTACGCTCATGGCGTTCTAAAAACGCGGCGCTCCCATTGAAAACAATTGAAAACGCCAGCCAGCTGCGTGAAAAAACGCTTTGGTGGACACACGGCCTAAGATGTTAAGAAATGTGACTCCTGTTTGAATATGAAAGTCCGTCCTTGACAATTACATTAAGCTTGATTTCTTTCTTAAAAAAGTAACAAAAAAAAAATCCAGTCAATGGTTGCCATGGGAGTCAAGGGAGATTTTCAAAGATTTTCATTTATTTCCCATTTTTTCCTTATTGGGTTCCCCATCCACTTTTGTTGTATGAGCAGCATGAACAATCTGCCAAACATTTCCTTTTGTTTTCCATTGACGAAAGATTGATGAGTGAAAATTAACTATTCTTATTAAATAATAAGGTTTGCATACAGTATATTGGCTATACTGTATATAAATGTTGCTTTAACACAGACTGCAAGAGTCCACGATTCGAAAGTATGCTGTTGATGTTAAGTTGCAGGCACATTTATGTCACAAATATGACTTGCATAAATGTTATTGAAATTAACACTAGTTTTAATTAAATTTTTTTTAAAAATAAATAAAGGTGTGTAATGTGCTATTGGAAAAAGACAAAATATCAAACCACACCACACCAAAACTGCTTGTTTTCTTGAGGTTGAATTAACCAGTTTTCCTTTCACCCTTGCAATCCCCAGAATAAAAGAACACTGAATGATTAATTTCAGATGTAGATTACAGCTAAATCTGTCCTGACATGATTTGTAGGGGGCCAATCTCGGCTCTGTGTTTGTCTGGCTGGCTTAGAAGGTTCATCAGAACAACTGTAAATATTCTTGATTGATGAGCGCTCTAAATTTGTTTGCTGGTAATCGAAGGACTGTTGTCGAGCTATGATGAAATACCTATGAAATGGATGGACCAGAACAGCAGGAAATGAAAGATGTTGTAAAGAAGGGTGATTTATCTGTCAAGGCTTCTTAGGGATTCCAACAGAACCCCTCATCTGAAATTCAAACCTAAACCAAAAATATTCCTTTTCTGAATTTGCACATTTTGCCTTATTTTATTTACATTAAATGTAAAATACCTTAAACCTAATTGCATGGCAGAATTATTTCTGTAATTTTATTTATTAGAATTGTTTGATTAGATTTAGAATGATAGTTTGCCATTTGTCAAGTTCCATCTCAGGGTTCCATCTAAGGTTCCATCTCAGACACACTGTAGTTAATTAAGCTATTGAATTTTCTCAAATGCAAGGTTTTATTTTATTTTTTATAACGCTTCCAGTTCCGCTTAAATCATGCAAGAATAGAGTCTAGCTAATCAATTACACATTCCTCATTTACATGTTCACAGGCTGTTGGGCAAAACTGTTGTATTTGTCCTGCTGAGATTTAATGGTGGAAATCTTGCAGAAAATCCAGCAAATGAAAGCCCAGCTGAAGTGACTGTATTATATTAGACTAAAGCAGTGTTTGCTTTCATTCTAGCTATGAGGCCTTTCTGCACTAAATTGTCTGAAATAAGCGAATTTAAAAGGAAGTTCAGTTAATGACTAAAATCTATCTGTCTAAAATTTCCCCACCCTTTATGGGCTTCGTCTCTCTTTGTGTATTAAAGATGTTTTTCACCTGACTGAAAATAATTCAACATGTTTAAATAATCACACACATTTTATTTCGACAGCCCTTTTGTTTCAGATTAAAATTGTATGTACGTTTGGGTCTCAATTTAGATTTGGAGTAAAAAAAGCCTTTTTACTAAATTGGTGTTGCTGCTTAAGTGGACTAATAATGTAGCATGGGTAAAAAGAAAATATCTTGGACCCTTTTATGCTCATGGCTCAAACAAAAGCCCATATTGGTCTTCCCACACAGGCATCTGAAGCTCAGTATGGTGCTCAAGGAAGAACATTTTATAGCTCAGCAGATTTTATGACTTTTCCTTTTAGGATTTCCCTTTACTTATTGTTCATTCACCTGCAATATAGAATGATGTCCTGACTTGTGGACAATAGCTCCATACTGTGAAAATGTGTTTATAAACTTCAATGTTAATGTTTTTTAGAGGTGTTTTTGTGTGTTTTTATATAGTGTTTTATGCAGTAATACTGTGTATTACTGCATACTATCATCACTGTTAACACGATTTTAGGCCCTATCATACACCCGGCGCAATGCAACGCCAGACACGTTTTTTGTTAGACGCGTGATTATTGTTAGTTTCAGCTCGACGCAGTTATCATTTTCACGTCCAGCACCACATTGTTTAAATAGCAAATGCACTTGTGCCCATCTGTTTGCCCATGGGCGTGCTGGTTTGAAAAAGAGGTGTATTCTGGCGCATTGTTTAGAAGAACTGGCTTTTAAAGGGAATGGGGAGATGAGATTGATTGGTTTATTGCACGTTACGCCCAAAACACACGCCGGCCATTTTTTCTGTTGCTGAACTAGCAAGTGTGGATTTGGACACGCCCTAAGTGCACCTGCGCCATGCGCTCAGATCGTTAAAATAGAGCCCATAAGATTCATGGTCATACCACTACCAGATTTCAGCCATACCACTACCCTGTGTGTTATTGGGGGTCGTCTCATAATCTTATTTGCCTAATGATGGAATAATCACAGTATACCCATGCACATGAAACTGATATTGTAAAAGTCCTCTCACAAAAAAACATTGGGTTTTAATTAGCCCCAGGCTCGTATTATCCTGTGCTTTTTTGTGCTGTCCCAGTTCTTTGACAGTATTGATCCCTTGTATTTTAATTAATACACTAATGAGGTGGACCACACGCAGCTCAGAGTCAGCATTTGCATCCCACTGCATGAAGTCCTCAAACAGGAGTTTTATACAGCATGAAAAGACACGTACCCAGCAGAACATGTACTCAGGGTGGTGACAATGATAGAATGTACTGTAAATGACAAGTGGATATTGTGAAACATTTTACACCTTTGAAATATTTTGCCTTAGGGAGAGTGGGACAGAGTTGTGTCAGCTGCTTAATGTAGCAGATTATGCACAATTTTGATGACGTTTATATCTATTTAGAAATGGTCTGTCAGATTCAACTGCTTGCGATTATGAAATATGTATTAGAAAAGTCAGTTTTTTTTCCTAATAGGTTGGGTTTCATTTTATTTTGATGGTCCCTTTAAAACATTCTGTTGACTATAAGTAACAGAACTATATGTCTACTAACTCTCATTAGAGTATGTCTATTAACTCTCATTTTAGAGTAGAGTATTAGTAGACTGGTAGTGTTAGAGTTACTCACAGTCAGTACAATGTCTGTTGGAGACCATCACGATAAAGAGTTAGCAGATTTTAACCCTAAAGGGACCTTCGGGACAAATGTGGGCAAAATCTTTTTTTCTTTAATTTTAAAAATACTTCCCTTAGTCGGAACGGTACAAGGCTTGGCTACTTTTTCTAAGTTTGCCACCTGAACACAAATTTTTTTTTTACTTGATTTTACAATGTTAAGTGGTTGAAAAAAAAAACTCCCTAATTGGGCCTTCGTGGACAAAAATGGGCACCCATAGGAATGAATGGGAATTTAATCGATTTCAGAGCTTTTTTTTTTTGTCCAAAAAATTTAAATAAATCCAACACAATGCAGATCATACATACACATAAATGAAGGGGTGAGTCTGTACAACATTCTGAATGTGGCAAATACTCACAGATGCGCGCACACACACACACACACACACACACACACACACACACACACACACACACACACACACACACACACACACACACACACACACACACACACACACACACACACACACACACACACACACACACACACACACACACACACACACACACACTTCAAAGTCAGATCAAAGCACTGCTGCAAGATTTGTTGTTGCTTACAAACAAAACATGTCTGCAGCATGCTACCTAAACCTCAGTGGCAGTTGCTTTTTCAGTTCATTCTGAAGCAGCACAATGCAAGGAAACAGAGCCATGTCTGTGTTATCAACAGGAAAAAAAACAGCATTGTCTGTAAAAAATGCAAAGAACAATCAATCACAATTACCTGCTGCCACAAGTGCATGTAAGCATAATAAAAATAAATAGTGTTTTTGTCAGGTTTATATTGTTTATACTTACCATAAAGTTAACACTTACTTTTTTTTTTTTTTTTTAGTTATTGTTATGTTTATTGTTATTATACCTGTTTGGTACCATTAACCTTTTTGAGTTAATTAAATTTAATGATTTTGTTAAAAATCAAAATGTTACATGATCTCCTACTTTGTCTTTTCCTTATTGGCATTTTTGTATAGTCTAAAACAACCCAGATGCTTTTTTTATTTTTATTTACAATTTTAACTTGTGATAAAATGTAAAACTTAAGAGGTTAAATTCGTTAAAACATTGGTTTATATAGTTCAGCCTTTATGCAGCTATGCAGCCATTGGGTAATATTGCTATCTAGTGGCTATTGATATTTTATCTTTTTTTAAATTGTATACCAACATAGATCACCAAAGTCATCACATTTTTAGGTTTTGGCTATCTGAACATACTGGAATATTTTTTTTTTACTGAAGTTAAATTAACTTTTAATATACATAAATTATATATATATAAAATAAATATATTTTACATAAAAATATGGTACTTTTAGTGGTAAATAAATTCAAAAATACAACAAAAAATCAAAAAACTGCATAGATAGTTTTTATATTATTGATGATATTGATATAACATTTATAAAAAAAAAAAATTGGGATCACACCTCAGACCCCCGTGCCCAAATGTGTCCACGAAGGTCCAATTAAGGGCTGTAATATGAAGGTCCCTTGAGGGTTAAGCAGACAGATTACTAATACTGTAATGATGGGAGTTAGTTGACATGCAGATGCAGTTACTTAGGGTGTTTTCACACTTGGGTTCTCTTTAAAAGAACCATGCTCAGACCCCTGAAACGGACCAAGAGTGAAAACACCCTTATAGTCAACATAATGTTCAAAAGGGACCATCAAAATAAAGTGTTACCATATGTCGTTGAATAATTTTTTTTTAAAACAATGTAAAATTGTCTGGCTATAAATATTAGCCATGATTCACAGATTGAAGCATTTTACCCTTAAAGTTTCAGATGCTTTGAGGTAAAATATGCCTCAACTAAAAGTGAAAGTAAGTTTTCAAGCCAAATGCAAATGTATATAAAATAATTATAAAATGTTGATTGCAAAAAAAAAAGTTGCAGCTTAGTTAATAAAATACTTGGGACTATTGTGGATGTGTAAATTGTTTTTCTGATTTGCATTCATATTTATTTTCTAGTTATTCAGTTTACCTCTAGATTTAAGAAGTTTTAAGAATTCATATGTATGTGCCCCTATTTTAAAGATGTTTAATAGATGCAGATGTAAAATACATCTTAAAATATATTTATGAATGCTGGAAAACTTAAAGTTATAGTACCCCCCAAAAGTGAAAATTTTGCCATCATTTACTCACCCTCTTTCCAAATC
The DNA here is from genome assembly GCF_949357685.1 of Gobio gobio. Classification (NCBI taxonomy): domain Eukaryota; kingdom Metazoa; phylum Chordata; class Actinopteri; order Cypriniformes; family Gobionidae; genus Gobio; species Gobio gobio. The sequence goes on from NC_137120.1 coordinate 19,736,853, forward strand.
TGTATGTCTGTATTCTGTGGAACATTGCCACATTTCACAAAATAATATTTTCCTCAGAAGAAAGTCAGTTTTGGAATGTACAGTTTTGGAATGAAATGAGGGTCAGTAAATGATAGCTGAAATTTCATTTTTAGATAAACTCTCCCTTAATAAAAATAAAAAGGTCCACAAATTACCCCACTCTCTTCTACTCTAGAGCCTTGGTGGAAACTGTGCATGCCTTTGATATTAAAATGCTTGTCTATGCAAATATGGTTAGAATTTTGGCACAAAACAGAGTGGTAAGAATGATGGTTGTGATGATGGTGGTTTTAGTGACAACATTGATTCATTAAGCAGATGGAACACACTCATTCATATGCCAATATTCAGGGGAAGATGGCCTTCGGCTCAAGGGTAATGTACTATTGTAAAATACTCCCTTCAACTGCCTGTTTTAATTTGTGGGTCATGGCATATCTCCAAATCATCACACAAACTTGATTAATCAGAATTGCTCTCTTCACTGGTCCCAAGGTTCCAGCGAGTAAAAGATTATTAGTGGTTTGTGCTGCAACTTCAGTGGTTAGAATAATATTTGTGTGCCATTGTCAACCAAATAAGGACATTTTTGTATGCTGTTGTCAAAAGCAACCATGATATTCTTGAACATTTAGGTTTGATCCCAGATATATCACACAAGTTATCTCATGCTCTGGCTGGCAACAGCTTTTGATGATGTTTTGTTGTTATGTACAGTTGCAAACAAAGTGTTATATTTACACTTGAAAAGAGAGAAGCAGGAATGTTATGACACACATTCTATAGTTTGGATGCTCACCTTGGCCAAAGAGACTTTAATTAAAAATAAGAAGGCAGACATTTACCTCTGGGGTCGAAGCAAAAGGATTTATTAAGAAGCTGATAAAGAAGGGATTTGTGGAAGGGGAAGAAGGGTGGGTGGCAAGGGGAAACATGGAATGCTTAGGGAGGGGAAAAAAGTATTTCAATATTTTCACAGATTCCATTTAATCCAATTTCATCCATTTCATGTTATAATCTTATTAAGGATAAAATGTGACATCTGTATGACATCCACATTCGCTCTGATAGCTTAGGAGCACCATCTTGCATGACTGAATGTCAATTTTTTATGACCAGAACCCTTACATTTCCAAAGTGGGCATGACTGCTTGAAAATGATTTACTGCTGCTAACTATTCACTAAGTTGTCAATGGGAAACACAGGGGTTCAAAGCACACCTATAAAAAAATAAAAAACAACATTCTAGTCATATCTGTAAAAAACTAGAAATTCAGTATGCTTTTGTCATTCTCCTTCATATCATTCATGCTATTTCTAGAGTAGAGTAGGGTTTATGCAGTATTCAGTGGGTTATATGCTCTAGACAAGGCATTCATAGCTATGAATCTATAAAGGCTCAAGCAATGGTAAAGTGGAAGCTTTTACCCTTCTCACCTTTTGTAGTTTCAAACCATTTCCTTTCTCTTGTATCATCTCATGGCTCAGTCAAGCCTTAAGGCCAAATCTTGGGAGCACATGGCTCCATCTTTTTGCATTTTGTTCACTCTGATTGTATGTGCTTTCCTGCTCTGTTCTGCTCCCTGCTAAGGGCTCTTCCTGATCTGCCCTGAGTAGCTGTGCAGTTGCAGACTGCCACGTTGAAGGACCCACGTGCTCATTTGAGCAGGTCGTTGGGATGACAGTAAGCAGCCGCTATGGCACAATAGTGGTGTCTGAGAAGACGGAAGTGACAGAGTCAGCATCGCTCCGTGTTACTGCCAGCTTGGGATGCTCGAGGGCCAGTGCTGCCCGCGGCCTCCCATTCTGTGCCTCTTTGATGGGTTCCAGAAAGACCACATGCTTGTTGTTACTGACCTTGCGGCCGGGCCCCTCCGTGGTGGCAGGTGGCGTGGGCGTCAGGATAGATGACTGGGCGCTGCATTCGTTTGCTGGACTTGGTGTCACTGGTACGGGCTGCTTGCGACACCAGCAACGACAGGGTGTCAAGTAGAGGTACATTAGGACCAGAACCAGGCTGACAACACAGCCCAGCAGGGTTGTAAAGCCAGTATTAAAGGACTCCACCTCCTGAGGGTGTATCAACACAGTTACATTAACTTCATAAGTCGTGTTGCGTGACTCTTGATGGTTTTGTGCCATGCACAAGTACACCCCAGAGTCCCTCGCTTGTGCTGCCAAGATTTCCAAAGTACCATTTGCATACATTCGTAGAGTATTGTTATTACCAGGGGGAGCAATGTATTCCTTATTTGGGGATACCCACCAATAGGTAAGATGCGTTCCATTTAATGATGTTTTACACTCCAACATTTTTGAATTCCCAGCGTCTGCTGTCAGACTATCTGTCTCCGCTTGAAGTTTTACCATGCAAGTTTCAAAGAATTTTACATGTTGAAGAAACCGCACTGGAGCTCGGTGCTTGCCATAAAGCAAGCAGGTATGCTCCTCCCGAAAATCTCTCACTGAGTTAAAGCCTCTATGTTCCCATTGTTTAAACATGCTGTATATGGAGCACTCGCAAGTTAGGGTATTGTTGTGCAGGAACAACCCTCTCTGTAAGGATTCCTCAAGAGCCTCAATATCCTCAACCGGAAGGTTGGGCATATGGTTCGAGCTTAGATCCAGAGTCAAATTGGCATGTTCTTGAATGGAAAAGAAGGGAAAATCTGTCAGTCTGTTATGGCTCAGGTAGGCTTTGCGTAGGTTTCTCAAACCGCTCAAGGCTTTGCTCTCTACCCTAACTATGCGGTTATTGTAAAGGAGTAGCTCCTTGATTCCTAATAACTCTTGGAAGTAATGCTGCTCAATAATGTGCAGTTGATTGGAGGAAAGGTCCAGATGGCGTATGCTACTTGTATTCCGGAAGGTTCCAGGAGTGAGTCTGCTCAGCTGATTGTGGGCTAATCGTATTGTGTCAAGATAGGGAAGGCCAGCAAAGCAACCCTCCTCAAGACTCTCTATGTGGTTGTGGTTGAAGTCCAATGTTGCAATCATTACAGGCAACTCTACCGGGACATGGTCAAGGCCAAGGTTGGTGCAGCTTAGGATATCAGATGCAATCAGGCAGCCAGAAGGGAGATTGGCTCTGACTAGCTGCAGCAGAAAAGAGCTCAGCATTAGGGGTGCGGCCACACCCTGAGCACACAGCATTATGCCGTAAGGATGCTTTGGTTAGGAATCAGAGCAGCCAGAGTTTCACCAGGGTAGAGGTCCACACGCTGTTTGAGTCAAAGCTGTCGTCTTGATTAGCAGTTCCTATCCTTAAAATTCTGACAGATCAGATCGCAAGAGTGAGAACAAAAAGAAATCTGTTATTTAATACAGCGGATACCTTGCTTAATAATTCTTTGCTTTTGGTGTTCTGTCAGCTTAAGGCATGAGCGTATTCTATTCAAGGACTATTATTATTTAATATTGTTTTGAAAACTTACTGTCAGTCTGATCCCGAAACACCACATTAAACAGTGAAATTCTAATCTTAGAAATTGAAGACCATAAGATTATCTTTACCTTAAAATTGCCAACAGTTGCTCCAAATATTCCGCCTCATAACTCCTTGTTTGACTGGCACTAGGATTTTGAGTGTTTCACCAGATTTTTGTCCATTCTCAGGTAGAGAGTTTTGAAGGCATGGTCATTTAAGTCATTGAAGGAAAAGCAATTGTTTTTGCCCTATCCTCAAGGCTGAGCCCAGCCTTCTGTGAACCATCCTTTTTACAGTTGGTGTTGTATTGCAGTCCTGACATCTGAGACGGAACAGAAGAGGTCTTAAATCAAGAGTTAGCTTGTTGCCGCAGGCTGGAGGATGTTTTTGAGAAAGTCAGCATCCTGTCCAGTTCAGTTAATATAGTTGCCCTCAGTTGAACAGCAGGCACACACCGCGTCACATGAGTACTGGTCCACAGTATCCCTTACAATACAAGCAATCTGTTGTTTGCTTTAACCAGAAGATAAAGATGCAGCTCAGTGTTCCTTCAGTACCTGGAGAAAGTAGTCCTTAAATTTTAGATATACATTTTTCCCATATAAACACATTTGCTGAGTTAGTACTAATAACTCTTGGTGACTCTTAATCTTTTAGTGTCCATGTGGCATCTGGAAAAACTGGTGAAAAGATGAAAGCACACACAATGATCAGGATCTTAAAGCTTTTTGGTATCTCTTCCAGATCCTTGTCTCTTATCAAAATGTTCTCCCTCAGCATCCATCCTTTCTTTCCGTTCCTCCGATTTGCACTCTGAATTATATGGGTCTTCCTCTTATTCCTCTCTGTCGCTCTCTCTCTCGCAGAGCTTAAGTGCGTACTACACTCCTCCTCTGCCTCTCTCTTTCCTCTCTGCGCTCTATAAACAGACAGGCATGGAGTTTCGGAGGAGGGGTGCTCTGGAGGGGTTCTTCTGAGGACTGATTGGCTGAAGTCAGAGATTATGAAAGGGAATTGTTTGCCAGAGCCTCCCCTGATAGAGCTGTTTTTCCACATCCCTTGTGTTCCCAGATACCTCTTAGGCAGGTTATGTTTACTCTATTTAGCTTTAATAGCTCATTGACCTGTGTCCTTTAATGACGATCTAAATAAGCTGTAATTGCTTGGAATAAAATTTTTATTATATTATATTATATTATATTATATTATATTATATTATATTATATTATATTATATTATATTATATTATATTATATTAATTATTATATTATATTATATTATATTATATTATATTATATTAATTATTATATTATATTATATTATATTATATTATATTATATTATATTAATTATTTTATTATATTACATTACATTACATTACATTACATTACATTACATTACATTACATTACATTACATTACATTACATTATATTATATTATTGGAAAGCTTGTTGTGATTAACTTATCATTTAAAGGGAAGGAGTCTAATTTAAGGGATAGTTCACCCTGAAATGAAAATAAAGCCATCTTTTACCCACCCTGCTGTTGTTCTAATGCCCTATGTCCTTCTATCTTTTTCGGACCTCAAAAGCAGAAATTTTAAAAATAGTCCTGCACGTGCTTCTTTCTATAATGGCAGTGCATAGCGACCAGGCTAAAACATTACAAAAAATGTACAAAAGTATCACGCAATGATACAGTGAGACGCGCGCCATATATGGAAAGTGTTCAGGAGGCATACTATAAGGTTTTGCGAGAAATATTATTCAGTCAAAATACTGAGCTTGGCCGTTACTCTGTGCGCGTTCCTGTGATGGGTGCGAGCTGTCAGCACTGACTCAGTCAGCAGCCCCTCACGCAATGTTGTCATGACAATCGTTACACAATATTCCCTTCAGGAGGTTTTATTATTAGTATTATTGTATTATTTCTTATCATATACCTTATAGAAAAGACGAGAGTCGCGTTTGTTTCTATTGAGCCTGATTTCTTAAAATAGTGTGTGTGTGCTTATCCTGGGTACTATGACAACAGTGCGAGTTATAGTAAGCATGAGCGCCAGCACCTGCTGACGGCTCAAACTCATCACAGGAACGCGCGCAGAGTAATGGCCGAGCTCAGTGTTTTGGCTGAATAATACGGTTTCTTTCTCGCAAAACCTTATAGTATGTAAGGACACAGGGCATTAGAACAACAGAAGGGTGAGTAAAAGATGGCTTTATTTTAATTTTCGGAAGCAGAGGTAGAGACAAAAATTACAATCATATGATTTGGCTATATCCTGAGTGTTTTGAAGTCATGCATTTGTATTGAAAACAAACGAGAATCTCCACATTTTGCCAGGTTTGGTGTCAGTGACACCAAAAATGGTTCTGACATATCTAGTAACTGAACACTATTGGCTAAGTTTGAATATCCAGTTTATTTTGTATTATGATTCACTCATGAATTAAAGATAGTGGGTGTATCCGTGTCCTTGAATTAGTTTTTTTCTGCGCCTGTAGAGAATTTGTATGTATGAACAAACATCTTTATATTGCTTGTAGCACATATTTTCTTTGTATGTAGGTGTGTTAGTGCCTGTGTAAGCTAGTCATAGTTGCACAGGCTTTGACTACTGTCAGGGTGCATTATCCTCTGAAGCCACTGCTGTGGGCCACTGCCAAAGATCTTCGACAAGCCATACACAAACATACACTTCTCTGGGTTCCTCTAATACACAACCCATTACTTCTCACCATCTTCGCCAGTTCCATACCTCTAACTGATTGTCGAGGGCCATATTTTCGACAGGTTTCTTGTCACTCTTCCTCAGGCAAAATATTTCACAGAGCGTTTAGTAAAGACTGAGTCTAATTTGCTCACTGTCAACGGTCCCCTGATATGACATTGTTCTGGAAAATTGGTTTCCTGGCTCTAAGCTTGTTCATTTTTCACAAACAATACTCTGGAAGTGAAGGAAACATGCGGGAAGACAGGAAGAGGAACCCAAAGGTTAATAGCTTAGTCTCTCTCATATATGTTTCCAGACAACCATCAATTTGAGCCGGAAGTTGCTTTGCACCTTTTGATAACTTGGACCCAAGAACCAGCAAAGCGTCTAACTGCTTATTACGGCGTCCCTGCTGATGTCTTTACCGCACTTTTTTCAGCATGACATATCCATCTGCTTCAAACTGCAGCAAGCACCATAAAGTATTAGACGACCCCAGATACAGTGTTAAAGGTGAACTATGTAGGATTTTTGCAGTAAAACATCCAGAAACCACTAGGCCAGTGTTATATATTTTGTTCAGTTGAGTACTTAGAATATCCCAAATGTTTTCAACTATTTGTAAATCGTGAGAAAATTGCTATTTTAACCAAGGAGCCGGGACGTGTGAGCTATGCGTGTGAGGGAGTCGCCTGTCGATTGCGTCATATCTGCGTCACCCTCGGTCTCCGGTTTTATTCAGTGAAACACTTTACTCTCACTGCATTGTGAACAAGTGTCATAGCAGCCGCCGAGCGAACGTCATAACTTCCTTTTCAACACACTCAGATATATCTAATACGATAAACAGAGCTGCGTTACCTCACACTCAGCACTGGAGAAGAGGAAGTGCCGCCGGCAACCGTGTCATAATAAAAGTCCCGCCAGCGACTATGCCATAATAACAGTCCCGCTCTTCAATCGCTCCTGCGGCCTTGTTCAGCTCCAAAACACTCGGTCCTGCTCTGCTTCAGACTACAGTAATGTTAATAATCGCATCCATGAACATGATTTCTGCCCGAGTTCTATCCTGATTGTTTCCAACCGGCTGTGAGGTGAAGACCACATGTCCCGAGATTCTGCGCTCAAACGTGGCGTCATCAAACTACGCCTTTGTTTTGAACAGGCGACCTCTAGTGGATGGAAAAGTTACATAGTGTAGCTTTAAGTCTTCCAAAGAGCGTCCTGAAGATTGTGACAGTAAGTTAGTATTGTTTGACGATAAGAGGTAAAATATGACTTATGAGGAAATGGCTTGGCTTCTGACATGTTGTTTAATGGAAGCAGCCCTCAGTTGTTGATAAATGCTGTACAAGGTGTTTTTGTGATGGTGAAAGACCTCAGGGGTCTGCTTATTTATTCAAGACAGACACACATTTGGTTCTCAATAGCTGGGTAGTCTGTCATTGAGGACAAACAAAGTGATGTGCCTTGAATGTGCTGCAGAAAAGCTTTGTTTTGTAGGAAAAGAGTAGGTGGGTGAGTTTGTTGCAGCGAAGAAGTTCACACTTAAGAGTTTGGAAATCGCAATTATGATTTGACATGTTCATTCCGACATAGCATTGTTCTACTTTACTAAAGAATAACTTTCACACCATTGTATGCATTTAAGTACTGTGTACTTAAACATGTATTTTAAGTACCTAGCACAATAACGATAATGGCATACTGAGGGATATCGATGGTTTCGACCACCCTTCATTGTTTTCCGCATAATTCTGTGATAATTACTCAAATGTGAGCTTGTTCTTAAATCACAAGTATTTTTTCAAAGTCTAAAGAACTGTGGATAATAAATCAGTTTTTTTCACTTCGAGTCAACCAGGACAAAGCATCAAGAGGCATCTACGGACCTAGGAAATATCACTTCATCTGCACATCTCTTTTGATCTTGGCCAATTAGATGGGATTGTGCATTATTGTCGAGACGCTGCATGCATTCAATATGATCTGCAATCTAAGATCTTTTCGGAGCATGTAAAAAAACTAACTGCCACCAGACAATTCATAAACCGAAAAAGCACATTGAGGCAGGCTGTTGTGCTGTATTCTACAAATGTTTAAGACAGACTTCATGCAGAGGAGCAAACTGAAGGGGAACGATTTGAGACATTGCCTCTAAATAGCCTCTTTTGTTGTCTGCTTTCTCATTCCTGAGCATAATAAAGCACAGTGCTGCTGTTAGAGCCGAGTTCATGTAGCATTTTATAGTTATATGAATGCCTGTTTTGTGCAGTGCCCCTTATTTGTGTACATTTGAGTTAATGTGTGGAGCATCTAAAGAAGCATTAGGTTCTTTTAGAATACATTTAGATCAGAGTCACGGAATTGAATATATTATTTCTATACACTGAAGAATAAAAGCCCATAAATAAAGAATATGTGGGTCAGAGATGTGTCCTAGCGGGTAGTGCACATGCTCTGACATTCATGGTAGTCTCAGCCTCAGACGCCTCAGACACCTACAGTCTGACCATCTCATACATATTGCTCACTCGAATGCAAGAGCATCTTAAATAATATATTTCAGTCTGATTGGCTTGTTTACGCATCTTCTAGGATTCTTGGGTCTGACCACACTTCACAATTCACAATTCACAATTCAGTCTGTCTGCGTGCAAATGGAGCTGTGATATCAAGATATCGGTTGATAGTGCTTTTCTGTGAGTGCTTTTGAGGAAGTACTAATTACTTGATTTGCCAGTGATTTGCCATCCAGTTAATGACATCAAATCATTTTGAGTACATATTTCCATTTACAGAATGAAGAATGACTTTTAATACTGTAGGTTACTTGCCATTGCCTCTAGTATTCATTAAATGGCATTGTCTCTCATTAACTAATATTAGGTTGCCGACCCCCACTATAGACTATATACAACTACACTCACCTAAAGGATTATTAGGAACACCATACTATGGCTGCGTTCACACTGCAGGGCTTAATGCTCAATTCCGATTTTTTTAAAAAATGCGTGGCATTGATTCAACAAGGTGCTGGAAGCATTTAGAAATGTTGGCCCATATTGATAGGATAGCATCTTGCTGTTGATGGAGATTTGTGGGATGCACATCCAGGGCACGAAGCTCCCGTTCCACCACATCCAAAAGATGCTCTATTGGGTTGAGATCTGGCGAATGTGGGGACCATTTTAGTACAGTGAACTCATTGTCATGTTCTAGAAACCAATTAAAAATAATTCGAACTTTGTGACATGGTGCATTATCCTGCTGGAAGTAGCCATCAGAGGATGGGTACATGGTGGTCATAAAGGGATGGACATGGTCAGAATGTAGCCTCTTTTTCCTATTTGTAGTGGAGATGAGTGGTACCCGGTGGGGTCTTCTTCTGTTGTAGCCCATCCGCCTCAAGGTTGTGTGTGTTGTGGCTTCACAAATGCTTTGCTGCATACCTTGGTTGTAACGAGTGGTTATTTCAGTCAAAGTTGCTCTTCTATCAGCTTGAATCAGTTGGCCCATTCTCCTCTGACCTCTAGCATCAACAAGGCATTTTCGCCCACAGGACTGACGCAAACTGGATGCTTTTCCCTTTTCACACCATTCTTTGTAAACCCTAGAAATGGTTGTGCATGAAAATCCCAGTAACTGAGCAGATTGTGAAATACTCAGACCGTGCCCGTCTGGCACCAACAACCATGCCCCACTCAAAATTGCTTAAATCACCTTTCTTTCCCATTCTGATATTCAGTGTGGAGTTCAGGAGATTGTCTTGACCAGGACCACACCCCTAAATGCATTGAAGCAACTGCCATGTGATGGGTTGATTAGATAATTGCATTAATGAGAAATTGAACAGGTGTTCCTAATAATCCTTTAGGTGAGTGTATATGGGCCCTTTTATCCAAGAGCCCCTTGTAAGCTCTGCGACCAGCCCTAATTATCTAATAGCATGCCAAGTGTAGGGCATATTTTTGAAGGATGTGAGGGAATCGTGAGCCGTGTGTATGTAGTGTTGGAAGCTGTTCCAAAAGCCTCCCCCACGCTCATCTGTCAGCCCCGCTGTGCCTGGGAGAGGCAGGATTGAAGTAGAGTCTCAGAGAGGTGCCAGTGAGTCAGTGTCTGTCTGTTGAGGGCCACAGACGCCGCAAATAACCTCTCCTGTTTACAGGCTTGTGCTCTTGGAGAGACACCTGCTGTCATACTGGGATGCTTTACAACTCGATTCCGATTGATATATTTTAATATATCACCCCCCCCCCCCCCAATTAAAGTATGTATTTATTTATTTTTTATTTATACTTTTAGTTTTTGTGTCCAGTAATTTGATTAGACAAGCTTATTTTGAGATTATATACAACAGCATTGGAAAGTTTTAATGTCCATTTACCTACAACATAGAAATCCAACAGTAGTTCAAAGTATTTTAACAAAGCTATTTCCGTTTGCTGCAGTGATAATAATAAACAAAATAGCTTGCCATGTTTTGTCTGAAATGTCATTTACTAGACATATACGTCTTGTCGCTAAATGACATATAGGGCCCTATCATACACCTGGAACAATCCGATGCAAGTGTTTTTTGCTAGTTTCAGCCCGATGCAGTTATAATTTTCACGTCCACTTTGTTTAAATAGCAAATGCACTCGCGCCCATCTGTTCGAACATGGTCTGAAATTGAGGTGAGTTCAGGCACATTGTTGGCGTGTTGCTATTTTGAGGAACTGAAAACGACTGCTCCGTTGACAAACAAAAACCTGGTCTAAAGTCAATAGCGCAGTATTTTTTGTGTTATTTAAAGAGAGCGTTAGTAATATGCTATGTTAGTAATAAGCAGCACACAAACATGCCAAATATAAAAAAATAAAAGTATTCCTCTCTGGAGAAGCGTTCAGTTATCCTGACAAGCCAGACCCACATCAAGATGTTGGGTCTGGGAACTCACCATTGACAGGGCTCAATCCGAGGGGCGGGACAAACGTCTTTCAAATTCCCTCTGCACGCAATTGGATAGCGCTACAACCAACCAGAGAGCAACGTGAAGTGGAGCTAGTTGATGGATTAAACTTTCGCCGTATCCGGTCGACAAAACTCAGAACGCATCTTCCTTTCTTAAGAATGTCTTCAGTGCCGTTCTTTGTTCTTTTCTCAAAGAAAAGCTTAACTCAAAGTCTTCCAGAGTCGCGGCCAAAGCCGATTCGAAAGACCGCCGTTCGCCAGCTTCTTTGTTTACGAGTGGCACACGGTAGCACACTGAACCGCCGCAACTCTGCCGTGACGTGCCGTCATTATGTTAAGCCCGCCCACCGACTCTATACACGATGTGATTGGCCTGACCAGAGTTTGGTTTTTCCAGCTCGCAGGTCTACCGAGAGTTGTAGACTACACTCGTGGCAAATTAGATTTGCTGCCACTAGGGTGCGTCTAGATTTCTTGGCTAGCGTTCAGTCTTTCTGCTTGCAAATTCCTCCATGTAAATAGCGAATCCGCCATGGTGCAAGCGCAACTGGCTTTTAAAGGTAATGGGAAATGTGACTCTGATTGGTTTATTGCACATTATGCCTAACACACACCTATAACTAGGTACAACCCTTTTGGAGCATGCGCCTGGCATGCCGACCGTTTTTTTCCGTCGTTAAACTAGCAAAAGTGGATTCGGACACGCCCTAAGTGCACCTGCGCCATGCGCTTCAGGCCATGCACTCAGATCGTTAAAACAGGGCCCATAATGTGTTTACGGTAAACATTCACATGCCCACTGACTAACCGGTAGAAAAATAAGTAGCTGTGAAGCCCTATAACTCTATAAAAGCTATTTAATAACCGGTTTAAATCAGTTAAAAACATTATATGACTAATAAAACAATACAACTAATAAAACTAACTCACTATGGTTGGTGGCTTCACATGTCAGTTGGTCATTTCCTGTTAAAGGCTGGTTCTTGCACAGAATAAACACCAAAGTTGACTATAGTTTATGCCGACAGTCAAAAGTGTCTGTGCCTAACTAAAGCTGCTGTATTTTGTCAAAGATCTCTGTTTTTTTTTTTTTTTTGTGGTTTCTGTTGTCTTACCACAAATAGCACCATTAAACTGGGGTTTCTATGCAAAAACAGTGGCACGTGATTTATCGTTATATGTGCATCTGTATTCATTTTGATGACAAAAAGCAAGGATGAGCATTTGAAACGCTGTCAGTTTGAGACTGCCAGCACAGTCGCCCTTAGAGTGCAGCAGGAGGGCTGCCAGGTGCGGGTTGTGTGGGCACTGATCGTGTGTGTGTGATTTATTTATTTTATTTATTTATTTAACCTTTATTTATCCAGGTAAACTGTTTGAGAACCACTTCTCATTTACAAACATGACCTGGCATGTTAGTATTTGTTTACCAGACCTCTCTTTGAGCATTGTTGCCCGTCAAGCCCTGTCATTCTGCGTGTGTACTGTAATGCTAACTTAGCATGACAGCCAGCAGCGCCTTGTAAACACGGCAGCCAGTTGGGTGTGTTTTGTATGCGGGCACAAGCATATTTGCTCAAGTGTTTGTCTCCCAGTACAGATGTCCTAAAGGTTTGCTTGTGTATTTGTACATCTGGTAAAGGATTTAGTTTCTGCTGGAACACCATTTCTGCCACAGAGCATAGCCAGAACTTCAGATTGATGGGAGAATTGCTTGATTCCATTGAAGCTTTCATTGGTCAAGGGCCACCCAAGAGAACTTCTGACCGAAATGTAAAGCCACCAATCACAGTTAGTTTTGTTCCGCGTCATGTTTAGTGGTGTGAATGTGTAAAGTCAATCGATAACGATAACAGACCGGCGTGCATCTAATAAGCTATTAAAGGATTAGTTCACCCCAAAATGAAAATTTCCTGATAATTTACTCACTCCCATCTCATCTAAGATTTTCATCTCTTTCTTTCTTCAGTCGAAGTATTTTGAAGAAAACGTTCCAGGGTTTTTCATCATATAATAGTTTTCAGTTGCAACCAAAGTTCTGAAGTTCCAAATCAATGCAGTTTCAAAGCGATTTGATGGATTCCAGAGGCTCTGCGTGATCCGAGATGAGGAATAGGATCTTATCTAGCGAAAAGATCAGTCATTTAAAAAAACAAAAAAACAAAAAGAATATACTTTTTAACCTAAATTGTTCATCTTGTGCAGCTATGCAAGGTGCTAAAGATGACATAATCACGTTGGAACGGTCACGCTAGACGTAGGCAGAAGTACCGCCCCCGTGTTTACAAAGCGCTCGTGTAAAGACTAATACAAATGCCCTTTACTAAAAACACTCAATTTTCAACTTCAAAATTAGATATATATCGTTGTTTTACTTTTTTTTTTGCTAAAGGGCGTTTGTATTAGTCTTCACACGAGCGCTTTGTAAACACGGGGTACTTCTGCCTACGTCTAGCGTGACCGTTCCAATGTAATTACGTCATCCTTAGCACCTCGCAGAGCTGCACAAGATGAACAATTTAGGTTAAAAAGTATATTCATTTAAATTTCTTTTGAAAATGACCGATCGTTTCGCTAGATAAGACCCTATTCCTCATCTGGGATCACGCAGAGCCTCTGGAATCCATCGAATCGCTTTGAAACTGCATTTATTTGGACCTTCAACATTTTGGTTGCAACTGAAAAGCATTATATGATGAAAAACCCTTGAACGTTTTCTTCAAAATACTTAATTTCTTTTCGACTGAAGAAAGAAAGACATGAACATCTTGGATGGCATTGGGGTGAGTAAATTATCAGGAAATTTTTCCTTTTAGGGTGAACTAATCCTTTAATTCAAGAACGTTGTCACATAATTTTGAAAGTCCAGCGTTTAGTTGATCTTGATAGGCGTTCATTGTCACAGTTCTAAACACGATGGCTTTCCTCTTCCATGAGGGGGTTTAGGGTTTGGTGACTGCTTTCTTTCCAGACACACGTCTCCAGGAAATCCTGTTGAATTCAACAGATGATGACTTCTAACTCCCTTAATTTTTCCCATTTTGTGTGGCATATGCATCAGATGTTGAGCCAACGGTCCATGGGCGTGACGTCTCAGACTAAGACTAGATCCGACTTGGTGGCAGACCTTTATTCCCCCAAAACTTATCCGTAAGACTGCAGGCGACAGTATTCAGTGTTTTTTCTCTATGCCCTGCTCTGTTGCTCTGTTTCCCTGTAGATGCAGCTCACTTTCAAACCAATAATTTCACCCACATAAGCAAAGGAGGAAAAAAAACCCCATCCATATTGCATTATTAAAGGAAGTCCCTTTTTCCTTTGCTTGCATCATGAGGCATTGTACATGAGTGGGTGAATGCGGTCGGAAAAACACACATGAAAAATTGATCAGTGAGGTTTAGATGTAAACAGCAGGTGCGTCGGGATGGTGGGGAAGCTCTGCTCGGGTTTTAATGCACAGCCATTAGGGCTGAAACTCCATAAATCATCTGCCCATGGTACTCTTTTTTTGGAGAAATGGACAAAGCAAAAGGATTTCACTTTGAATCTTTTGACTGTCAGCAGAAGTGGTGGATAGATCAGTTCAACATCTGATGTGCCCAGATGTGCAAATAGGGTTTATTTCTTTCTGAAGAAGCATGGCATGTTTATTTGTTAGAAGTTTGTTGACCCCATCACATGAGATGTGCATGACAGGAAGAGCTCTGTTTTCTCACAGCCTGACAGCTGCGCACCAATGAGCAATGTCTGCGAGTCTGTCTCTCCCTCTATCATTTTGCTAAGTCAAGCATCACTATTTCTACATGGGGTTAGAGATTTGTTTAAAAAAATGAGAACCATATTGTGGGCAGTGCTCTGACATACGGTGCAAAGAGTTTGGGGCACCCAGAGTTTGTCCTGTCCTGTCTTTCCTGATCCCATTCCCCTTTCTCCTCTCCATTTGTTTGACCTGAATAATAGCAGGGATGTTTGTAAGCAGGAATTGTTGAGCAGGACTTATAATAAGTTGGCTGTTTTGCTGTGTTTGCTTCTGTTGTCATAAGTGGCAGATTTTGTTATAGAGCAGCAATGTTTCCTCCTGCGCAACTGTCCATTCTCCATTCAGTTGATATCCTAAACTTAACAAATAAATTAAATGTTCTGGGATTTTAATCTGGATGGTTCAACTGTTTAATTCTAAATAATTAATATCATTAATAAAAATAATTATGAATATACTTTCTGTGAAGGCTGGGACTGACCTAATTTGTTAATTAGTTAATTAATTAATCTACATTGTTTAACTTCAAAAATAATTAAAAGAATAAAAGAATAAATATTGTTTTTGTTGATGATGATGATTTTTATATTTATTATTTAAAAATATTAAAATTATTATACTTTCAGTGAGGACTTTACGTAGTAAATGAGGTTTTTCTGTGAATGAATCTTAATTGTTTAAATGGATAATTCACCCAAAAATGAAATTTTTTTCTTACCCTCAAGCCATCAAGGTGTATATGACATTCTTCTTTCAGACGAATACAATCAAACTTATATTAATAAATGTCCTGGCTAATCAAAGCTTGGTAGCCCAACGGCAGCCCAAAAAAGCGCATTCCATCCATTATAAAAGTATGCCACACTTTTTTGGACTTCAAATTTCAAACTCTGATTGTTTTCGTCTGAAAGAACAATGTCATATACACCTAGGATGGCTTGAGGGTGAGTAAATCATGGAGTAATTTTCATTTTTGGGTGAACTATCCCTAGTTAAGTTACTTTTTATGTAAAGTTATGTGTTACTTTTTTTTGCGTTACTTTTCTCCCCTGGGCTGGGCTTGCTTGTTTGTTTTTTAATAACAAAAAAGTTTAAGCCTGTAAGCATGAAACAGCCCGACAACCACCCACGACAACATGAACATCCTCATTTGTTTGTCTTCCAGGATCTCAAGGGCTGCATCTGTGCTGTTGTCGGATCCTTGCTTCCAACTTCGCTCCATCCAGTACCTGCTGGGAGAAGAAGAGGGTGGAGCCATCGGCGCTGACAGCAAACACTTCTCTCTGCACGCATGTAAGCCATGACTAAAGTTACACATCCAGCCAGGACACACGACTTGGTTTTGGGGCTAGTGGTTGAAATCGCAACAGCATCTCACTTTTGGATTTTATATTTAGTCCACATTGTATTTGTCTCATTGCATGCTTTAATATGCAATGTTTTACGGTCTAAATATACTCCTATTTCTTAGAATAGTCTTCCATATCCAGTGATGTGAAAGTGATTGTGTGTTCTTAAAATAGCCTCTGCTCCGTCATATCACTCAGCTCTAATTTCAAACGCTAAGATCAAATTCATGCAGTGATTGAGATGTATTATAATTATAATCTGCTATATATTGGCCTTTACATCAATTATTTATTTCCTCTTAGCAGGTGAAATTTAGATGGACATCTATTTTATTGTTGAACAGTTTTAGCAATTGTTTAAAAAGATTTACAGCTATATTTTTATATTTTTCTACAAATTTTATTTTAGTCAGATTTCCTGTATCTTGTCTGGTTGAGCGTTATGCATTATACATGGAGGTCATGGGTTTAATTCCCAAGAAAACAAATACTAAAACATTTGGTTACACTTTATTTTAAGTTGTCATTGTTACAGTGTAATTATATATTTAATTAAAGATATTATTTAATTAACAGCGATGACAGGCCCAGGCCGGTGGCATCGACACCCCGGTGGCATCAGCTTTACTGTGCACGGCAGGCAATAGGCATTTAAAAAGGAAAGTATTTTTAAATCACTCGAATATGCCACATTTACTGCAGCAGCTGGTGCCATTATGACCATAAGCCACACCCATGATGTAATTTAAATATAGATGAATTTTAATGTCATAGGATCTAATAGGTCACTTTCAAATATGTGCAAAGTTATCTTTTGCGGCTCAAAATTTTGTAAGTCCAGAAGGCGAGTATTTAATTCAAGGTGTTTGTATAGTTTTTTGTTATTTTTAATTTTTTACTTATTCACACTAAAGTGATAGTTATTTGTGATAGCCTATGATATGAAAGGGTTGAATTATCACCATCAAGAGAGAAAGTGACACACACATAGTGGGAGAGAGAGAGAGAGAGGACACCCCACCCCATACACACACACACACACACACACACACAGTGAGCCTGAGAGAGTGAGGGGGAGGAGAAGGACAGACAGAGAGAGGCACAGTGAAATGCAGAATAAATATTTTAAAGAAATAAATATATTGATCTGAAAAATAGTACATTCATTTTAAATTCATCCAGGTGAAATTACCGAACATACAATCTTAATTTAATTTAAATCGAACTATGATTTTACAAAATATGAGAAAATTTCTGTTTCCCTTTCTTGTTCTTATTTAATCCCTCGCCATAGCAGCATCGTTTGAGATATTCTATAATCGTTATCAATATAGCATCTTCAGTGTCTTTGTTTCATGTTGACCCAGTTTGGTGTTGATTCCATGCATCTCCTACGAGGAGTTTATAAAAACTCAGAGCCTTTTTATTCAAAATTGTAAAGCAAAATATCTCACTTCCTGTTGGTCGGAGCTAATGACTCTAAATTAGAAAATTGTCCGGCTTGAAGAGTACAATATAAATACAGAGTTTGGTGACTGTAGATAAAACTAACCCCCCCACTTTTGTCAAAAGATTGCGCAACTGAGCCCCTCCACCACGCCCGTTTCTAAGTCTTTGCCTGCATCTTCTGGACGGCATCTCTGATGTGTCTGTCGAGGTTCGGGCAATTTCAAGCATGCTAACAGTGTCAAAAACACCCAAAAAGATTATTAAACTTTGACATGTTGCCATGGCAACATTATTTAAAATATCAGGAATCCATTCATATGTCTATATCTGCCATGTTTTGACATTATACTGATGAAGTTTGAAATAAATCGGGTGAAAATAAGACAGTGATTTAAAGCATTTTTGAAAGTGACACTCTTCCTGCTGCCAGTTGGTGGCACTATAACTTTGAATATTGGCATGTAGATGTCTTCAAGCCAGGACTCTTATCAAACATGTGAAGTTTGGGGCAGATCGGACATTGTATGCCAGAGTTACAACAACTTCCTGTGTCATGGCGAAACATCAAAATTTGTGAGGCCGCCACGGACATGCCCTTCAGCGAAAACCCAAGATCTTCGCAATTTAACTTCGCAAAGGCCTTTAGATTAGACAGTGCAAATGTGATGTTGATCTGATTAAATCTCTAGGAGGAATTTGTTAAAGTACAACGTCTGACAATGGCAAAAAAATTTAGGAAAGAAAATTCAAAATATCTCACTTCCTGTTGGTTTTTCAGATTTGACGCCTGGGGACTTTTTTGTAGGCATTGGGCTGTTGAATGCATCTATCGAATTTTCATACTCATATATGAAACGTATCATGAATGGCGCTTAGTTGAAATTTTGTAGGTGGCGCTATCGAGCCATTTTACCACACATAATTCTGAAACCCATATCAGATGTAAATTTTCACCACTTCTGATGTGTGTGCAAAGTTTCATGAGTTTTCAAGCATGTTTAGGCCCTCAAAAATGCAATTCACTTGGGATAAGAAGAATGATGGGCTGAGCAATTACAATACGGTCCTCACACCTCAGGCCCTAAATATCTGATTTCCTGTTGTTCGGAGCTAATGATTGTAAATTAGAAAGTTGTCCAGCTCAAAGAGAACAATATATATATCCGAGTTTGGTGACTGTAGATAAAACTAACCCCCCCACTTTTGTCAAAAGATGGCGCTACTTTTGTCAAAAGATGGCGCAACTGAGCCCCTGAACCACGCCCATTTTTAAGTCTTTGCCCAAATCTACTGGATAGCATGTCTGATGTGTGTGTCGAGTTTCATGTAATTTGAAGCATTGTAAGAGTCTCAAAAACATAGAAAAAGAAAATTATAGTTTGATGTGTTGCCATGGCAACAATATTTAGATTATCAAGAAGTGCTTACCAGGTTTATATCTGCTATGTTTTGACATCATACTGATGAAGTGTGAAGTAAATTGGGTAAAAATAAGATGATGATTATAAAGCATTTTGAAAATGACACATTTCCTGCTGCCAGTTGGTGGCGCTATAACTTTGACTCACAATAGTGAGACCCATGTGATCGGCCTCTTAAAACAAACACACAGCTGAAGTTTCGTCCAAATCAGTCAATGTTTGCAGAATTTATAAAACACTTCCTGTTTCACTTTTCTCGCCATAAATTTGTCTCCTCGCCACGGCCAAACCATTAGAGATATCAAAAATCCGCTCGCAATTTAGCATCCTCAATATGTTCACTTCATGCTGACCGAGTTTGGCTCTGATTGGGGGAATCTTCTAGGAGGAGTATATCAAATTCCAGAGCATGTGTTTTCCGAACAACCCAAAATAGCTCACTTCCTCTTGGGCTGACGTATAACATAGAGCACAAAAGTTTTTCGGCCAGATGAGCTCCATATGTGTACCGAGTTTCATACATGTACGTGCAAGTGTGTTTGATATATGGACCAAGTTTTCAGACCCCACTTAAGGGGGCGCTGTTGAGCCCCCCTGCCATGCCCGGGTACCAGCTTTGGTCCGGCCCTGATGGCCGCAGATTCCGATGTGTGTGCAAAGTTTCAAGAGTTTTTGAGCATGGTAAGGGCCCCAAAAGTGCCCGAATAGTCGAAAAAACTAAATTGTCCTTAGAAGAACAATAGGGCTCTGCGCACTTTCAGGGCTTGGGCCCTAATAATCTTTAGGGGAACAATAGGGCTCTGCGCCCTTTCAGGGCTTGGGCCCTAAAAAAGAAAAGAATAATCTTTAGGGGAACAATAGGGCTCTGCGCCCTTTCAGGGCTTGGGCCCTAATTACTGAGTAATAATAATTAACAACATGTACTTTGTTACATAATTAATTATAATTAGTTACATTTATATAGCGCTTTTCTAGGCACTCAAAGCGCTTTACATAGAAGGGGGGAATCTCCTCAACCACCACCAATGTGCAGCATCCACCTGGATGATGCGACGGCAGCCATATTGCGCCAGTACGCCCACCACACACCAGCTGATTGGTGGAGAGGAGACTGAGGGATGATACCAATCGTATATGGGGATGATTAGGAGGCCATGATGGACAGGGGCCAATGGGCAAATTTTGGCCAGGATGCCAGGGTTACACCCCTACTCTTTATCGAAGGACATCCTGGGATTTTTAATGACCACAGAGAGTCAGGACCGCGGTTTAACGTCTCAACATACTTAGGGTTATGGTAGGATTAAGGTTTAGTTGAGTGTTAGTTGCATGTTATTATGCATAATTTACTTGCTATGGTAAGTACATGTAACATATGTAAAAGTAAAATAAAGTGTTACCAAACATTTGAAAGTCACTTATATTTGGACAGCATTTTGATGAGAGACCTTTTTTTTGAGGCTCATTCAATCAGATTTTAGATCCCTAACTATCCTTATTATGGCTTGAAGTAATTAAAAAAATTATATAATTAATAATTATATGCTGATTACTAAATCAAGATATGTCATGATTAATCACATTAGTGCTGGGAGGTATACCGGTTCATACCGATTATTTTTGTTATGATATGAATTTTGATTATTCCGCAATACCAGTAAATGAAGCTTTAACAACGTTCGGAACTCTGCGCAGCGCAACACTGTTAGAGAGGGGTCCCGTTTCACTATTGCACTGAAAGGACACAGCTGAGATCACATTACAGCCTCCGAAATCGCCCCCTAAACCACTATTCCCTACACTATCCACTAATATAGTTCACTTGAAGGAGTGAATGAAAAAGAGTGAGTGAATTCGGACCACCGTTGTGTTTACATCGGCTGTACACCCATGGGCGTAGATTACGCAGGGGGACGGGGGGCACATGTCCCCCGCACTTTTAATAAAACGTACATTCGTCCCCCGCACTTTTACCAGGTCGCACCGGTCCTAGTCGAACCGCTCCGTGAGGGATTCGAACCGGCGTCTAGTCGCACCGCTCTTACTGGCCTACGTCTGTTACACGAGCAAGTTCGTTTACGTAGAAGCCAACGTAAATAAATTTAGATTTAAATTCAAAGACACAAAATAATCTATACATGACCTGTCATTTTATTCGTATCCAAAAATGAGGCGATCTGAACACTATGAAGTGCTAACACTCTCGTGCAACACTCCTATTCATACTCGAAGCCATAGGGCGCACTCTCAAAGAAAAAACAAAACTGATTCGTAGAAGTAAAACCCTGTCACGTTCCAAAGGCATTCAGCACTGTAGCAGCAGCTGAATAAAAATAATCACTATGACTGATGAAACGTGACAACAAACACGATTGCGACAATATATGGTTTGTGTTTTTCCAGCCATCTCAAGGTATTTATTGACCATAAAGAATATGAATAATGCAGTGCTAACTGACAGCCTTTTTAATGTTTAGTATCTTCTGCTTGCCAAGGCTGCATTTATTTAATAAAAAATACAGTTAAAACATTAATATTGCAAAATATAATCACATATATATACACAGATGTTTTAATTTGTTATGATATAGTAAAGTGTTATTTATTCCTGTGATCAAAGTTGAATTTTCAGCATCATTACTCCAGTCTTCAGTATCACATGATCCTTCTGAAATCATTCTAATATGATAATTTGATGAAAAGGAAACATTTATGATTATAATCATTGTTGAAAACAGCTGTGGAAACCATGATGCATTTTATTTTTCAGGATTTTTTAATGAATAGAAAGTTAAATGAACAGCATTTATTTGCATTGAATAAAGCATAAATATATTGTTATATTATAAATGCCACTTGATCAATTTAATGCATGTTTGATGAATAAAAGTATTAATTTCTCTCTTTTTTTTATCTTACCACAAATGTTTGAATAGTTTCATGATTTCCAGAAAAATGAAGCAGAACAACTGTTTTCAACATTGATAATAATCATAAATGTTTCTTAAGCATCAAATGATTATTATTAGAATGATTTCTGAAAGATCATGTGACACTGAAGACTGGAGTAATGATGATAAATTCAGCTTTGATCACAGGAATAAATTACAAAGATTTTTTTCTTTTTTACTATATATTCACACAGCTGCTTTACATTGGGATAATATTTCACTGTATTACATTTTTACTGCATTTTTTATTAAATAAATGCAGCCTTGGTGAGCAGAAGACTTATGTTTACAAACTTTTGATAGGTACTGTATATTTTTTGCCTTATTCAGTGATATTTTTTTTTACAAAGCATAAAATCCATGGGGACTTAATGCACAAGTGTTTGTAGTACATAAACCAATAATAATATTGGCATAACATATAGGAAAAACATTATAGATATTAGTGGTTATTGTTCAGCAGTGTATTTGATATCTTACTGAATTTCATCACCGCCAGCGGGACGCACCTATAGCCGACAGCTTAGCTGATGAAACGTTTGCCGCCGAATACGTCACTCCCATTTCTTGCGAGATGCCGCGGCCGACTAGCCGGCGGGCTGCCTGCTTCATTTTCTCTGGCGATTGCCTCCGCCTAATGGACCGCGGCCTCAAATTCGACCAGTCAGACTTCAAATTTAAACAGTGTTGGTCAATTTGACCCATAATGGATGTAATACTTTTTTTTTTTTTAGCATAATAGGAGGATTAAGAAAGTTTGAAAGTTCATTTTAGGATATTGAACACTTTTATTTTTGTATTGCCCTTTTTGTATTTCTTTTTGGACTGACTTTAAAATAGACATGACAAAAAATTAGAACTTAGAACTTCATGACATTTTACTTTGTTTTCAAAACCCATATTTTTCTGAAAAACAAAAATATATTATAAATTATTTAATTATTTTGGAAAAATTCTACATTCATAAGACAAGAATAACTCAAAAGAAGCCCTCTAATATAACCTTTTATAAAGCTGATTTTTACAATATACTTTGAAACCCTTTCAAACATGAGGTCGCAAAACAAAAAGCTTACAAAAACAGAAACCTGAAAGCTTTTCAATTTCATGTGACTGCCTTAATATTATAAAGTATTTTCTATCTCAGAACCGCGATGACACTATGAATTATTCTGATACACCGAAGACAATGATGTAAGTTAATAAATAGACTGACAATTCAAAGAAGAATGGGCAAAAAAGTAAATGCTTTATCCTTTCTGTGTCAAACTTATGTGTATTTGTTCAGAGACTGTAGTGCTTTTAAATGTGTTGAAAATATCCTTACACCTTTTAAATGTTCTTCCGTGTTTCTCCCTCATTTTGGCAGTTTGTTGTTATATAGGGTTAGATTTTTAAAATGCTTAAGGTGCCCTCAACTTTTCTCTCCGTGGTTATATTTTAATATTTAAAATTTAAGACATCCATTTCGCAAACTTGTTTTAAATCTTTTTGTTTTATATAAAGTTTTTAATATAATTGATTTACTAAATGTCCATGTTAAAGGGGTGATGAATTGAGAAATCAACTTTCCCTTGAGCTTTTAATATATAAAAGGTCATGGTAATATAAGAATATATATATAATATATATATAATATAAGAATACAAGTTTCAGAGCTGAAAACTCCCTTGTTAGTCAAAGAAAAGCTTTTATAGACACCAGGCCCAGCAAACGATCGGTCTCAGAATATGCCAGGCTATGACGTGAGAGTGTAGTGAAGCACCGCCTCAACAGAAGAAGAACAAAGCCTGATTCTGTAGGTCTGCCCACCGACTCGTGATTTCAATATTATGATTCCAATATTATGAATGCATGGATGAACTTTGATCCAGCTCACATGGGGAAGACATTGCACGTTCATTTGTTAATTTGAGTCGTTTGTAAACAAGAGACTGGATTTGCAGACAGGATGAGATTACATGAACGAATGAAGCAAAACACTAATGTGAGTAAAAATGTTTTTTTTTATTTGTGATAGTATTGCATTGTTACAGATCGTTTGATATCTATGGATTCTGTGTACGTGTACATAGAACAGGACATACCTTAGCACGCTGTCACAGGCTGGAAAATACTTTATTTGTGGTGTTCTTGGTTCATTACTGTCTTGATGTGCGTTGTTCACTCTCTTGACTCGATATTTGAAGGGTGCGTGAGTGTGTGTGTGTGTGTGTGTGTGTGTGTATGGTTCGCGGTTATATTCATTGATCGGGCGGGCCAAGTAACGTTAATAAAAAAAATATTCCAATCAATCGCGGGTGGATGCGAGATGAATCATTGTGTTTGTTTGATAAAGACATTTTGCGAGCCCTGGCTGTGGGCTGGGCGATTAATTCCGATTGCCGTTTGCCACACGCTGTCACTGACAGGGGGAGCAGAAGCTCAATAAATATGCAAATCTTATCCAATCCTAGCCATGGGCATTTACTTCCAAGTCTTTAGTGCGGCACGCCCATCAAAACTGAGCGTGTCTTGAGAGAGCCTCAAAACCAGGTCAGAAAATAGCCTATTACTTATTCATTATGATGTTTTTGAATGTAAAAACCACGCGAACCATGACCCCATTAAATCAACAGCCCTATTTAAAATGTCATGTTTTGAGGGATCTGTATTAAAGTAGCAATGTAACTGACATCAGGAAATCCTCTCCCAACTGTACTGCAGTGCTAATCGATTCCTCCCGCACTGAATCTCAGGTCTACTCTAACTGTCCAGACCATCCACCCCAATCCACCACTTTACTGTAAAAGGCCTTGATTAATTATTTACTTAGTGGATGCATTTCCATGTACATGTACTTCATGCCAACACATCTAAACTGCTCTACTAGGGAAGAGAGTCAGGCATAACAACAAGGTCTTTAGGCAAGAACAACGCTTGAGAGTTTGTTTACAGCATGAAAAGGGAAACCTTTTTGATACGCTTTAACACCCACCAAAAAACGTTTTGTGGGGGGTATAATTTATAGTTGCATTGCGATTTCTTTCTTAAAGGGATAGTTCACCAAAAAATGTAACTTCTGTCATCATTAATTCCTCGCCCTCATGTCGTTCCAAACCCCTAAGACCTTTGTTCATCTTTGGAAAACACAAATTAAGATATTTTTGATGAAATCTGAGAGTTCTCTGACCCCTCCATAGACAGCTATTTAATTAACATTTTCAAGGCCCAGAAATGTAGTAAAGACATCGTTAAAATAGTCCATGTGACAACAGTGGTTCAAGCTTAATTTTATGAAGCGACGATAATATTTTTTGTGCACAAAAAACAAACCAAAAAACGACTTTATTCAACAATTTATTCTCGTCTTAAGTTATTAATTGATGAAAATATTAATCCGGCTTCTCTCTGTGAAGGTGCGCATTTCTCCATTTCAAATGTACATTGACTGAAACACGGCATGTCACAATCTGTAACAAAGCAGGTGAGAGCCAAAATGAGCGTTCGATATCACTGCCATAAACGGTTTTGAATTAAAATTCATCATTACGAGCACGGGATTTGACGTTGCCAGTCGCTGCTAAGAATGGAGAGATGAAGATCGTTGGATAAAGGGCTAAATTTGGATCTGTTCCTCACAAACATATGGATTCTAAAGATTTGGATTATAGCGAACAAATAAAATTGATTTGTTTTGTTTGAATTTATGTTGAATTTATGTTGTGTTTTGGTATATCTTATTGTTGTATCATCAGTTGTTCCAAACCTGTATGAATTTCTTTCTTCTGCTAAACACAAAGGAAGATATTTGGAAGAATGTTTGTAATCAAGCAGATCTTGCCCCCCGTTGACTACCATAGTATTTTTTCACCCTACTTTAGTAGTCAAAGGCTGCCGAGAGCTGCTTGGTTACAAACATTCTTCCAAATATCTTCCTTTGTGTTCAGCAGAAGAAAGCCATTTATACAGGTTTGGAACAACTTGAGGGTGAGTAAATCATGAAAATGTGACTGAAAACATGTATTGATGTGACAATTGAATAGAATAGAACCAAAACATTAATGCCACTATTTTAAAATTCATACATGGGAATTCGTACACGTTCACACTTGGATATGTAAATTATTAACATTTTAGTGCTGTCAATACATCAATATTGTCATGAGATCACGATGCTAAACTGGTACTAAAGGGCTCAAAGTGTGCCAAGACACAACCACCAGCAGCCTGAACCGTTAACATAAGGCAGGACGGATCCATGCTTTCATGTTGTTTATGCCAAATTTTGACCCTACCATCTGAATGTCGCAGCAGAAATCAATACTCATCATACCAGGCAATGTTTTTCCAATCTTCTATTGCAACGTTTCTCAACTGGGCGACCCAAAAGAGACAAGGAAGGATCACAAACTTCTCTAATGAAACTTTAGGGGAATAAATCGACAAAAGACAAAAAAAATGATTTTATAATGTCATAAATAAAAAATAAAAAAATCACTGTGAATATAAAACAATATAGTTACCCAGTATCACAAAAAAACACCTTATCTGGCCAAAGATTTGCACCTTTTAATGTGTGGTCACATTAGCTAAATTTATACAAATTTTTGCGGAAAATTAAGGCCCACTGTCTATCGTCAAAAGTGTTGTGTATCGATGTATCAAGTCACTTTCGAGCAGCTTTCTGTTGGTCAACGCAGCCAATTTGCATGGCCAGCTTGAACCCCTTGAGTTCAATCTGGAAATATTTCACCTTCGCATGAAATTCCCAATCTCATGGATTTCTATTCAATTCTATTCTATTCATAAGGTACATTTTAAAACTTTAGGCCTGTAGCGTCTGGAGTGTCTCTCTCATGGGATCAAAGTGATGAGTCGTTTTGAGGAAAATCAGAGATGCGTTTCTCTTCCTCTGCTCTGCATATAAATTAGTATCCCTGCTACAATGGCTCCAACAAGTCTGAGTTAAATGGCCTCACTGTCACCTTTTATGACCGGCAGAGGTAGCGCAGGCCGCACCGTTATCGCCCTTTTGGAACTTCAAACATATTCCAATCTGTTCAGGCCCAACTCTCTTCCCCCTCCCCATGAAGAGACTGTGACTCCGCATCCATTGCAATTCTCACACACAAACACATTCCTCTTTATGTAACTTGTAATTAAACCCTACCAGAAATATATATGATGAACCTTTTGTTATATGAATGTTGACCACAAAGTATATATGTATGTGTTTGTGTGATGTTAATCTTAAATGCTGAAATTGCTCGGTAAAGAATATTCCGGCTTTGAGATGTTCAAACCAAGGCGTGTTTGATATGTAAATGTTTCTTTTTATTTGTCTTAGTCAATGGTACGAAATATATGATTATGAGATGTACTGTTAGTATGTTTAGTCCTTTTGGAGTAAAACTTTACTGATTCTGTCCTCCCGCAAGAACATTCCATCGGGTAATAAAGTCCGAACAAAGAAATTCTCTCCCGCCTGAAATTCACACCAATGATTGGTCATCTCAGGAAAGATGGGCATAGGTTAATGGACTTTAAAGGACAGTAACACAAGCATATCTTTGCTCAGTCAACTTGCAAGGACTCCGACGAAACAAATTTTCTTTTCCTCCCATCACAACCAGCTTGGCTGGGCCGCGCCGACCCAGCCAAGCTGGTTGTTTCCTTTGAAGATAGACATGCTCCGCGACACGGCCAGCGGCGTGCTCCATCACTGCGCACGAGGAACCATCTTAGCTTGGACGAGATGAACTTTCCCTTCCCAGACACTCGCTTCTAAACACCTTTAAATCTCCCGCGGACCGACCAAGCTCCAGAAGGACCAAATGAGAGAGAGCTTCAGCGCATGAACGCTCTGAGAAACGCCAACGCACGCATCTTGCTTTACACAACACAAAGAAACCATGCAAGTATCAATTCTATTGAAATTTAGATGCGTTTTAAGATTGTACCCCTGTTTAAGGTGATGAAGGTTCTTGCTGGCTCTAGTGGTTACGTTTGGGAAGGTGTCGGATCGGACACGATCATACCCTTCTTCCTTTCCCTTCTCCTCATCCTCCTTTACTTTCCATTATTCTGTATATACATGTATCCTTTATTTAGTCGTATGTAATCGTAGTATCAATGATTATTAAAACCATGGTATCCACGTTTTGATTGTCATTGTTGTTGCTCACAAAACACGAGTCCCTTTAATGTCAGATCTAAGCTATGAGCTCTAATAAGTATCATTGAATGCTTTAATTAATACCATAACTCGGAAAGTTTGTCCTTTGTGGCCAGAGGGATAAACTTCCCGAAAATTGGGTAGAAGAACTAGTGAAAGTTGATAAGGATTGTACTGCTCGTTCGTTAAACAGAATGGATCAGAGGAATTTTGAATCAACTTAGAGGTTATTCTGTGATTATTTAATACAGATATATATCCGTAGTTAATTGCAATTAATTGTTGTTATATATATATATATATATATATATATATTGCATAAATACCTAGATTAGGTATCCCCCTTTTTGGGTGATTTTGGAGATTTATGATTCGATTATAACCTGTTATGATTGATCATAAATCCCTAAATATTAATACCCATAATTCCCTATTAATTTTATTGAGCTAATTTAATTTAATAATATATGTAACCCTAAGACGCTACAGGCAGTTACTGAGAACTTTTCAGATGTCAAGTGTTGCGAATCAATTTGGAGTCGTATCATGAATCTCTGAGTCAAATTAATCGTGAGTTGCCTAGTGTTTCCCACCACTATCTACTAGATATTGAAGGCAAGTCAAAATAAGATTTCATCATGCAGGTTGATGTTGTCATTCTTCATCAACTTTTCATTCAGACGGATTTTCTTCACACTGTCCATTTTGCTCAGCTCTGAGGGACAGTGTGGTGTGAATCTCCATACTTACGAGGAAGAAGCTGATCTCTTTCGTAGTCATGGAGACGAGGGTCGCCATGGACACCATGTCCAGTCTCAGTTCCTTCCTATTTCTCCCCCCACCTACCTCCTGTGTTTTCCACTACTAAACTGGGTCATTGGTATCAGACTAATAGCTGGGAATTGTCCTTGGGCCTTTTTCGACCTGTTGTTTAAAGACTCAGGGGACACAACATTTGAACATCTGAACCCAGTTGAGCAACATGGCATGGTTTACCCAAGCGAACAGGGACACTCGAAGCCTCAGGACTTGATTTAGGAATCTGCCATCAGATGTTGCAAATTTGGGTCTTTATCAAGGTTACCGACTAAAAAGAGAGACACAATGTCAGGGTTTTTCCTGGCTCAAAACAAGGCATGGTAAAATCCTGGTCACAGCTGAAGATAACACATTTTACAAGCACATATTTTAATTATAAGAACACTATCATATACAGTGTTTCCTACAGTATTTTGTGAGACTGTGGAGGGTGGACCTCGTTCCTTCTAGGGTGGTCCGGGGGAATGGTCCCCGTAACAAATTTTTTTACATTTTAAAGCTACACTGTGTAACTTTTTTTGTTTATTTTTAGCTAAAAACACTTAGGTCTTTCAAAAATATATGTGCTCATTAATGTATATTTACTTCTTTCAAGTAATAAAGTATATCCATAAGTTTATAATATGCCATTTAAAATACATACGGGTAGGGGTTCAAATGCAGGTCGCCATGTTGCCCCTCCATCTTGAAAGTACATTAGCCAAAGAGGGACATACCCGTAAATTCAAGCTTCGCCTTTCGCGTTTTAACACTTGATGGCACTGTACAAAATCCCCTGCCTCGCGCATGTGCGCGTCAACTTGTTCAGACTTGTCTGGTGCATGCACAGAGAGTTTTCATCTCAGCAGCGTCCAGTAACAGAGTTATACGGAGTTTTCCTGGCTTGTTTATTCCTCAAAAGTCTGTTTTTCCTTGTGTGGTATTTCTGTGCGTTAATAACTCCGTAATAATAGTTATTGTCATTGTAGATGTGTTTCAGAGTGTGTCATCACGTAATTCAGTTGATGTCACCTCAGAAGTATTTTTGTGTCAACATACAATAGCGTAACAATGTTTATTCGTTTATAGAAAATATTTGCTTGTAATGTATGGTGATGGAAATATGTATCAGGTCTGATCGGCATATTAACAATTGTTGTACAGAGCGCACTGCAGTGCTAAAGCTGCACACACACTTTTGTAATCCGACACCGCTTGTTAGCAGCAGTGGCGGCAGCTCCGCTCCTTTTAATGCAGCTGCATTTAGCGCCTATATATAGTACAATAAGCTCTGGTTTACGGTTACATTATACAAATTTAACTTATAAGTATAGTTATAGAGTTCTTAACTGTGTATCTTCTGTCATGTCATTATCATGTATATTTACCATCCTTATTTGTTCTCTCACAGAAACCACATTTATGTACATATCCACACAAACCTGTTTATGCCTTGCAATTGGATGACTGAATAAACATTACTATCATCAAAGTTCACTCTGGATTAGCTGCAGTTCTTTCTAGCCGAATAATTAGGCCAGTTGAGTTCCAACCATCCCACTGCGCACAGAAAATCCCACAGGCACCGTGTCGAATGTGGACGAGGTCGAACTGGAAGTCATGTTAATCTTGGACTAAATCAGCCACCGTAGGAGTTAAAACGAAATCGGAATTGAGAGGAACAGAAACTAAAATTCACTGGATGGTCATATACCTTTTCACCGCTAGATGGGGGAAAATATCACACAGTGTAGCTTTAAAGATAAATTAATTAATCTGGTGCACTTTGAGATTTCTAAATTAACAGCTCCAACCCATATTCAGTGTGCAAATTGAACAAAGAAAGAGTCTGTGTATTGACTTTTACATGAACTTTAAATGGGACTCTACACAAGGGCTCATAGACACCTAGAATCCGCTGTTAAAAATAAATAATCCACTCGTCAACCACCCGAACCTATGATATTCTCTGATTTAGATATCTGCACCTGATCATCACATTACAATTAATCAAATTCTCAGTCTTAACCCTCTGAACCCGATGAACGCGCCCACGCCTTCTGCAGGATTTTTCCTCATGACAGTGTAAAACAACTTAAAATACTAAATTTGGCCTTTTTTGGCCTCACAGACATGAAATATATGTCTTAACAAAGCTTAAAGTGTCTACTTTTATATATGTACACTCAAAATAAAAACTAAATGTTGTGCTTTTCGCTAAATAAAGAAAACAAAAAGGATACATGTTTTCCCGTCTGTCTCCCCGTGAAGTCCACCCTGAAATGCGTCTGAAAAACTTGCCACACAGACACGACAGATATCTCTTTATAAAGCTTGGAATGTCTACTTTTAAATGAAGTAATTTATATAAAAAACAAATATTCTCTGTTTATGTAATCTGTATGAAAGCAACAAGAGTTTCTCAAGCGGAGCCTCATTATCTTTAATGGGACCACACCCACGCACGCTAAGCGATTCACATGCAAATCGTCCACGTGAAGGAACGCAAACCTGTAAATGCCCCACATCACCTCAAAACAGAGCATCAGCTTCATCATTCTTCTGCTTTTCATCAAGAAGACACACTGTGAGTTTACCTTGAATTTACCTCAGAAGAAGAACGCGATTTTAACATGAGAATTTTTAAGGTAAAACATTTCTTCTCACTTATATTAGCGTTATTGTTGCATAAACTTCTCATTGTAGGCTACTAGTTGAACTATTGCCAGACTAAAATGTGTGAAATCAACGGAAACATGTTGAAATATGAAATGTAGACAGGTAGGCATTAGGCAACCTTTCAATGCTAAACAAAGATACACGTACGACATGAGGATATTTTTATGCTCTATAATATTAAACACAGCATGATATAAAAGTAGGGCTGCCAACACTGTCCCGTGTTAGCCGGGACGTCCCGTTTATTGGGCCTAAATGTCCCGTACGTGACCTCCCTTGTCCCGTTTATTGACTGCTACGCTGATCTAACCACTGTCTAAGGGGCTGTTGACATATGTTGCATCTTTTATGCAACGCCGTTGTGATGCTCATGTGGTGCGGCGTGCTCGTTTTTCCCAGGCGCGTCTATGACTCAGCGAGATGAAAAAGCTTATCAACGGCAGACACCGTGGGAGCGTTTAGTTTGCGGGTTAAGTTTGTTCTGCAAACTAGTGTGTGTCAGTAAAATGCCTTTAAACGTGGCAGGAAAATCTGTTTGTGTATGCATTTATAGATTATATTGCAAACAAATCATTATGCTATTCACGGTGATAGGCTACTGTAATGAGAAATCCATGTTGAAAACAGTTGTGTACATTTTTTCAGGATTCTTTGATGAATAGAAAGTAAAAAAAACAAACAGCATTAATCTGAAATAAAAAGCTTTTGTAATTTTTGACATATGTAATGCATTCTTGCTGAATAAAACTATTTATGTCTTAAAAATTATTAATTATTAATAAAACTATTCATTTAAAACAAATTCTTACTGACCCGAAACTTTTGAACGGTAGTGTATAATGCTTAAAAAGCTTTCGATGGATTCATGATAGCTCATGCCCTCCCTGTACAAGCCTTCCTGACACAAAACATGCCGTACAAATTTTAAATCAATATATTGTTTTATGTGAATGAGTGGCCAGAGTGAATTTTACAGCATCTTGAAATAAAAATTTTAGCCAATGTGATCCAGTTTTCAAAAGTCTTGTGAACAAATATTCAGTATGGGGTTTATGGCCTTATTTCAGTTTTATTTATTTATTTATTTATTTATTTTTTCACAAACCACGCATAAACAAAATTTTCTCAACACTACAAACTTTAACATACATGCTGCTCACATATTATTGTAGCAGAGTTTGTGCTGAATACAGAGTAATCAGACTTTAGCCATGAAAATGTTACAAGTTACAGAAATAAGCTCAAATGTCAGGGCATGTCAAAACACCTCCAGGGCCCAGAAAATACCTCAGGGCTCAGAGGGTTAAGCATGATGTAACACATCACACTGAAGTAGACTGATTTTAAATTAACATTTATTTAAAATAAAAGTTCTTCTTTGGCTAAATTACATTTCCTTAATAGCCAGGCTTTACTCCCTTCAAACTTAAATTGGCACTGTTTCATTAGGCTACATCATGTTGGAAAACACTCTTATCAGGATGATTTCTGTTAAGCTTGTGTATATTTTTAGTTAAAGCTGTTATAAAGCAATATCTCATGTTGGGTTTTTCCTTTGTGTTTTATATAATGACCACTGGGAGGTGCTCTAGACATATGTTTTCCTTGATTGGTTTTCCCTGAAGAGAAATACTATGAAAACGATTCAGTCCAATTTGGTGAACTGTTTGACCAGTTCACTAAAAAGAACGAACAGGACAGACATCACCATTTTAAAAACTAAAGGAAAGAGTTACGCACGTTCGTTGCGTTTTACCGTGAAATAGGGCTGTACGATTAATCGAAAAATAATCAAAACCTAAATTCAGAACCTCTAACCAGCGTATTTTTCCCATGACTGTTATTTCGGTTTTAGTCACGGGACTCTGCCCCGTCAGTCACATCAAGTGCACTTTGCAGGCACACAGAGAGATGCAGGAGCAGTTATCTTTGTTTATAGATGGCCAGAATCACTATAGTAACTGCATGTTTTACACAGTTTATACAGGTAAGTTAATTGCCGTTCTTATAGCCAACGCCCTGCCACACACACACTGACGCCAGATCGCTTTCATTTTCGTCCTCATAAAGTTTGTCAAGTAAATGCGTTTAAAGGCTTGCCAGTTTGAAAATTTAAAGCGATTGTGCACCATTCAAAAACAAAAATACGGAAAACTTATCCATTCAGTGCTCAGCTTTTTTTCTGTGACACAGAGAGCCGAGCCGTGTCGCATCTCTGACAACGCATTTTCAGCGCCCTGAAGGCAGACCTCTTTTCACCTGCGTCCTCACAAAGCTTTGTCATTTGTATGTGTTTTAAGGCCTGCCAGTTTGAACATTAAAGCTATTTTATCTGATACCATCAGATGTGTATTATGTTGAACTAATGCCTGATATATTGTGACAAACGAACGCTCAGACAGAAGCTCGCACATCACGTGAAGATCGCACGCAGAGAGCAGCGCAGAAACGCAGTGTCAACGCTGTCCTGTGACTAAAGTAAAGTCACTAAAGTAGCTTAGAAACTCAACCGTTATTGGCATTTATTTGAATACCTTTGAAGTAAGTACAAACCACAGCTTCATAATGAATAGAGACAGTATGAGGAGTTCACACACACAATCACTCTCATTAATGCATTCAAATAAATGTTATGTAGGCCTAATGTGTTAATGTATCTGTATCTGATGTACAACAAGCAGAAATCTGGCCCATAGACAATAACTGCTGAAGTATTGTAAAATCACAAAGAAATGAACTTTTTCATTAGAAAAAAAAAATCCACCTTTAATAGTAGAAAATATTTACATTAAAAACCTTATCAGGAACTTACTCAAAAACCTTATGTGGGAAAAAAATGGAAAGCAAAAAAAAAAAAAAAAAGAAGCAAAGTAATCGTTCATTGATCGTAATTGAGGTAAAATGTTCAATTAATCAAGGTTTTTATTTTTGGTCAAATCGTTACAGCCCTACCGTGAAATGAGAGTTCGGTGTCTTTATTATAATCAACACATTAATGATTTATCTCTCATCCACCCGCAATTAATTGGAATATCATTTTTTTTATTACTTGGCCCGCCCGACCCACAGGTTATCCACAGACTGCAGATATAGACTTGGTCGGCATTACTGGAAGCGCCCACAAAACGTCATATCCGCTTATGCCGTGGGGGAAAACAATCCATTGAATGAATGAATGCACGTAGACCTTGTTAGAGGCTTTATCTTTACTCTTTTTAATGATTACGATTTATTTTTGCTTGGTGCAGTGCCGAAAAGTTGCCATGTGACGTTCTGCACCTCTAGTAGGCCAAGTTAAAAAACCCTGATCTGAAGTTTTATACTGCTAAATAAACAGACGGAGCCGTTCGTCAATTCCGAAAGCCTGCAATATGTCCATTACAATTAAACATTTGCACTACCTGATGCTGGTATTATTGTAAAGATTAAATAAAAGAGATTTTATTAATTGCAATGGCAAAAGTTTGTTGAACAAAATTTATCGTTAAAGCAGTTTTTTTCCACGATGAGCGATCACATAGCCACATAATGCGTGAGGTTATTAATGTGCAAAACATTCAAAAGTCTTTATTTCATGATGGGAAGGGCTGGGCTCATATTTGTGCTTCAAGCTTAGTGACTTACTGACATGTCAACTCCAAATGTGCTTTGTTATATTTTGCTGATATTTTGTTGGTTTTAACACATTTGTCTCATATCAGTGTTTCCCATTTCAGGGGGGGTGGTAGACCTCCCGAAACTACTAGTGTTGCGGAGCGGGTGTGTTAAGGATTACGTGGTGTTGTCAGACGCAGCACGCAGTAGGCGGATGTTTGTATTGGTGCATTTCTACAGTGAGCTGAAATGACAAGAGTGAACATTTGGTAAAAATATAAAACAACATTTATTCATCACACAACTATTTACAGCACAACCAAGGAGGCTTTGCTTGAGTTGTTTCTCCGGATTTTGTTGTTTTTAAGAAAGAAAAAAAAAAATGTTTTGTCAATTTAGTATTGTCACCTTTTCCGTTCTACATGGAGCTCACTCGTCCGTTGTTTTAAAACAAAAAGATGAGTCCAAAAAGGACTCATTTTTCATAAGGATTTTTTTCTACTTGCCCTGCCAAAATTTTCACTGGCCCCACCACAAAAAAGTAATAAATAAAATAAAATAAGCCCAGTATTGTTTTTGTTGTTTTTGATCCATGTAACCTTAATAAATAAGGTTATGACTCCAAAAACTACTTGCCTAACTAATATATATTTTAAATATTGTTAAAGACAATCAGTAATAAAATAAGAACAAATAATCAAATTACGAGCAACAGCACAAATCAATACAGCAGAACAAACATACAAATGATGTAGGCTAATATAGGTCTAAACTAGATTTTCAGGTACACAAATAGTAAATTATTACTGCACAGTCTGCATTAAATTATATATCACTGCATATAGATATAGATTGACCCTTATTAAAAGTTATTCCGTCAAGAGTCGTGAGTGATTTTTTTTCTTCTGTCTTTTGTAATCTCTACGATATTTTCCACTTTCCATGTTATACGGTAGGGGGCGCTATTACACATCTCCTGAACGAGTACAG
The DNA here is from genome assembly GCF_949357685.1 of Gobio gobio. NCBI lineage: Eukaryota > Metazoa > Chordata > Actinopteri > Cypriniformes > Gobionidae > Gobio > Gobio gobio. The sequence continues at coordinate 19,773,119 of NC_137120.1, forward strand.
CATCTCTTGATTAAAACAGGCGAAGAAGAAGAAGCTGCAGCAACAACAACGATTACAGACTGGTGATATCACTGTGAAATATCCTAAACCATTGCTTTTGGTTCCATCTAATAATTGCTTAGTCAGTTGTTTGTTGTTTCTTCTCTTTTTTGTGTACATATTCACAACAGACCTAAGTAAAGGTTTAGAGATTTTTAGGTTTTAGATTTTGGAATTGCATGTTATCACTTGTATTGCCAGAAGATAAACCCCTGGCAATCTGGGTGACCCATGACCTTCCATCTAGCACCAGAGTAGAACCAGTGTGACATCTGCATTAGATATGACAAACCTGACAAAAACTATGACAACCGGTTCATAATGTGTTAAGTATTATTAGTTATTTGGACATTTAAATCCTTTTCTTTTTATTTCCACAGGCTGATGACAAATGAGATAATGGCCAGTTTCAATATGAATGTAATGCAACGTCTGTCCAACGTTGGAGGTTGATATCAATCTGGTGTTGAGTTTAGAACCCAATGTCAGATTGACGTCAACATCCAACGTTGGACGGACGTTGCATTTTGGTTGAAAATGAAAATCGGGTTGATGTCAGAACCCAACGTTAGATTGACGTCAGAACCCAACGTCAGATTGACGTCAACATCCAACGTTGGGCGGACATTGCATTTTGGTTGAAAATGAAAATCGGGTTGACGTCAGAACCGAACGTTAGATTGACGTCAGAACCCAACGTCAGATTGACGTCAACATCCAACTTTGGGCGGACGTTGCATTTTGGTTGAAAATGAAAATCGGGTTGACGTCAGAACCCAACGTCAGATTGACGTCAGAACCCAACGTCAGATAGACGTCAACATCCAATGTTGGATGGACGTTGCATTTTGGTTGAAAATGAAAATCGGGTTGACGTAAGAACCCAATGTTAGATTGACATCAGAACCCAATGTCAGATTGACGTCAACATCCAACATTGGACAGACGTTGCAATTTGGTTGAAAATAAAAATCGGGTTGACGTCAGAACCCAACGTCAATCTGATGTGGTGTTCTGATGTCAACCCGATTTTCATTTTCAACCAAAATGCAACGTCTGTCCGACGTTGGGTTCCAACGTCAATCTGACGTCATATTGACATCCGGTGCCTGCTGGGATAATATCATACCAATTTCTGTATTCTTGTCAGACATAATATTTTAGAGTCAGATAAACCAATTAAAGTGTCAGAAGTCAGAAGAGGAATGTAAATCTTTTGGATTACTCTTTTGATTAGATTCTAGTCACTGGGTTTTGATTTGATTAGTCATTTTTTGCTAATTTGGAACAATTTTATTCAAATATATCTGATTCACTAGATTTCAGTATTCGATTTGATTCAGTATTTATAATTACATAATAACATTTTTAATAACATTTTAAATCAAGTTTTTAAAAGTCATATTGATCAAAGCATCTCTCACAGGGAAATGTTGGCAAAAAATGTGTGGGCAAAAAGGTCTCTTGTCTGCAGAGATTGGAGAAAATATGAGATGGGAGGGAAAACATTTTTTCAATTCTTTTGTGTCCCCGTGAGTTGCTTTGGGCTTTCCCAGACCTATCGATTAGACATTGTTGGCAAGTAAAAATCCTATTTTATGATGCATTGAATCGGCAGGTGTTGTTACACCCTTGCGTACTGATATTTGTGTTGTTGATAAAAATTTGTTAAATAGAAAGCTTTTGTAACATTACTACCGTTCAAAAGTTTAAAAGAAATTATACTTTTTACATTTATCAAGAGTGACAAGAAAGAACAAAATATTCAAAAGATTCTATTTTGCTGTTCTTTTGAACTTTCTATTCATCAAAGAATCCTGAAAAAAGTTGTACACAACCGTTTTAAACATTGATGATAATAATAATAAATGTTTCTTGAGTATCAAATCATATTAGAAGGATTTAACTGGAGTAATGATGCTGAAAATTCAGCTTTGATCACAGGAATAAATTACATTTTACAATCAAGTAATTTTAAATTGTAATATTTCACAATATTAATGTTTTCAATCAAATAAATGCAGCCTTGGTGAGCAGAAGAGACGTCTTTTAAAACCTTTAAAAAATCCTACAGATTCCAAACTTTTGATCGGAATATATAAATTGGTTATAAATTAAAATAATGTTTCCAGAAAAAACATGTTTTGTTTTGAATCAATTAGTGAAAAAACAAACGAAAATAAATAAAATATCTATTTGTGATGGCAAAAATGGCTCTTAAAACTATTGTTGAATTTTTAATAAAAGTATTGAATATATCAAAGCTGCAGTCCGTAACTTCTTTTGGTTAGAAATTATCCAAAATCTAATTTTGACTAAGTATATAACCAGGCAGTGTTCAAAACGATCTCCTTAACTTAGCCCGACTCACAACGTTAAGCTTTTAATAATTTATTAAATTAGTTCGTCTTTGCGTCACGTCTGTATTCATAAAGAAGGAATCCTGGAATAATTAAATGTATCATTTTGATGGCGGATTGTAATCCAGAAAGGTCCAAACAACAATCATCAGTGACAACTGGAAATTCACCCATAGTCAAAAGCAAAAGATTAGACTGTACAGAAATTGAAATCTACAGGTGTGATATGAGATAAGCGATCGTTAGATTTAAATCACCGTTGGTAGCACGATTTATTGTAATGCTTTTTTTCTCTGTCAACAAGTGGCAGACATGTTAAAACGTATTATTTTGGACGTACTTTCAAGTCGCAGAATCTGTGATTCCGAATTACAGAATCCACAACGGTGGGTGAATAAATGACAGCCACATATCCTCCTCAAAACATTAGAATAATCCGCGCTGAGGAGCCGTGACGATGCACAACCCAAGTAAAGATGATAATTCCGCAAATCACTGCAATTGCAGGTTTCAAACAGAGATGGCGACAAAGAAGCAAAACTTACAGACTGCAGCTTTAACATAAATATAATTGGGACATACTGTATAATATATGATCTTATAATGTGACACCACTCTTCCACTGAATTACACATAAAACACTTTATATACTGTAAACATTAAGTATGCAGTAAGCAATGCCCTAATATTTCTGTAGACAGTGAAAGAAAAAGTTTTACTTTCTCATGCAGCTTTACCCTTTTTTTTACGTCTTCTCAAATCTTTCTTTCTCTTATTTTGTAAATTTCTCAGTTTTTATGTCTACTCTTTTCCCCTCATTACGAAACTGCAAACGAAGGACAGGTTCTGCCTTAGTATGTGAAATATGTCACACCGCATTATTTCTGCCAATATCAGATGTTGTGTTATTAAATCAAAACTGCTACGCTCCCTCATGCTAGCAATGTCATATCTAAGTGCTACTGCCTTTATTTTATAATTCATTATTAATGTACTAATGTAACTTTCCCTTGGTAGCAAGTCCAAGTCTTCAGGGTGTTTCAAATGTTTAAAACACAGATGTGCTCATAATATTATTGATTTATATTGTAACATATTGTGTGTGAAGTTGAATGTAACAATTAGAGAAGTAGAAGTTGGCGCGGCTGATCCTGGCATCATTTTCTGAGTCTGCTGCTGATATTCTTATTCTCTATAAACCACTGCTTTACAAGACCAGTCAAAATTTTTCCCCCTCTTTATGCACAGTAAAATCAATGTGTGTGTAAAATCAATTAATATAGTGTATTTGGTAAAAAACAACAACAATGAAATTATATTTCGTTAAAATAAAATATATACTTTTATATAGTAATGTATATAATTTACACACACACACACACACACACACACACACACACACACACACACACACACACACACACACACACACACACACACACACACACACACACACACACACACACACACACACACACACACACACACACACACACACACACACACACACACACACACACACACACACACACACACACACACACACACACACACACACACACAAATTTTCAATTTAGATTTTCCAGTAGCAGAATTTAGACTCTAATTTCAAAGTAATGTTGAAAAGAAACCTCAGTCCACTGCAACCATTGTCATGCACAGATTGCCTGGAGGGCGTGAAGGCCTTCAATGTTCACACAGCTACACTAGCTATATATAATGAATGACTCCTGGACTCCTGCAGTGCAGATTCATTGTGCTGGGTTCGAAAAGGAATTTATACCGAAGAAGTCTGACGAACAGAGAGATTAATAAGGAGAGACCGAGAGATAAGTTGGTGGTCCACATTAGCACTTCAATGGGTAAGTCCATCCTGAGACACTCAAGCTGACCTGTGCACCATTTACTGCAACGGATCTAATGACAGATCAAAATACCACAGCTCCTCTAAGCTTCCTCAAACCAGTGTAGTAAGACTATCCCATCTCATTATCCTGGTAGCTCTGAAGGAAGTTTCACAGAGATGCTAATGGACATAATGACATTAAGCCATGTTCCTATCACAAAGCCACCAATTTAGATGGGATGCAGCATTGATCTGACTGCATGGGTTTGATATGAATCCTCCAGGGTGAGTGGAAGGACTAATTAATGTCTAGACGGTGTGGGAAAGATTCCCGTCTCTCCTCGGAAGGACTACATTGTGTAGGAGGCTTGCAGAGAGTTACTTACTTTATGTGGTTATTAAAAACGTAACGAGACCATATTGTGCCCTTTTATACAGTATAGTCTTAATTTTTTTTTTGTGGTTTACTAGAATAGGTTTTCATGCTTGAATGTTAAAAAAAAGGTAGTTATCTGTTTAGTCCCTGTCTTTACGAAGCCCCTCCTTCTAAAAAGCACAATGTTCTCTGATTGGTCAGCTGGACCAGTGGATTGTGATTGGTCAACCACTTTAAGCATGTTTGAAAAATGTCACGCCTCTTACCATAGACTTGGTCAGTATTACTGGGAACGCCCACAAAAACATCATATCCATTTATGCCATTTAGGAAAACAAGCTATTCAAATGAACGCGCGTAGACCTTGTTAGGCGCTTGATCTTTACCTTTTGTAATGATTACGATTGATTTTTGCTTGGCGCAATGCCGAAGAATTGCTGTGTGGCGTTCTGCACCTCTAATAAGTAAAATAACCCATCTGAAGTTTCATACTGCCGTATAAATAGACGGAGCGGTTCGTCAATTCCGAAAGCCTGTGCAATACGTCCATTACAATTAAAGGAACACTCCACTTTTTTTGAAAATAGGCTAATTTTACAAGTCCCCTAGAGTTAAATAGTTGAGTTTTACCGTTTTTGAATCCACTCAGCCGATCTTTGTATCTGGTGGTAGCACTTTTAGCATAGCTTAGCATACATCATTGATTCTGATCAGTCCATTAGCATCTCATTCAAAAAATGACCAAAGACACTTTCAATATTTTTCCTATTTAAAACTTGACTCTTCTACAGTTACATCGTGTGCTAAGACCAACTGAAAATGAAAAGTTGTGATTTTCTACACCTATATGGCTAGGAACTACTTTCTCATTCCTGCGTAATAGTCGCGGATCTTCGTGGCCGTACCATGGCTGCAGCAGCGCAATGATTTGTTGGTATTCTGTGAAACATGGTGGTAGTATACAACTTCGACTTACTATCACAGCCCTTTACAACACACAGAACCATGGCTAGTCACACAGGTAAATCCACAACACAATTTGTCGGCTGCAAGCCTGAAACTTTCTCTGCAACTACACGAACTTAGTGCCGGTCACATTGAAAGTTACCTAGCTGAGGGGTACTTTCAGGCGCTGCGTAATATCATTGTGCTGCTGCAGCCATGGTACGGCCGTGAAGATCCGCGACTATTACGCAGGAATGAGAAAGTAGTTCCTAGCCATATAAGTGTAGAAAATCGCAACTTTTCATTTTCAGTTGGTCTTAGTCAAGTTTTAAATAGGAAAAAATATTGAAAGTGTCTTTGGTCATTTTTTGAATGAGATGCTAATGGACTGATCAGAATCAGTGATGTATGCTAAGCTATGCTAAAAGTGCTACCGCCAGATACAAAGATCGGCTGAATGGATTCAAAAACGGTAAAACTCAACTATTTAACTCTAGGGGACTTGTAAAATTAGCCTATTTTCAAAAAAAGTGGAGTGTTCCTTTAAACATTTGCACTACATGATACTGGTATTTTTGTAAAGATGAAAAAACGAGAGAATTCATTACTGCAATAGCAAAAGTTTGTTTAACAAAAAACGACAATATAGTCATCCTTCTCATGGGACTCGAACTGCGTCAAAAAAGCAGTCAACTTATTGTTAAAGCTTTTCACGATGAGCTATTAAATAGCGACAGAATGAGTGAGGTTATTAATCTACAAATCCTTTAAACGTTTTCTTTATTAAATTATGGGAAGGGCTGGGCTCATGTTTGTGCTTCAAGCTTACAAGCTGATATAGTCACATTACATGTATGACACTTGAATGACATTTTCTCGTCAAAATCCATGCTGCTCCCCCAAATTTTACACAACATAATAGACTAGTCAGTAATTTTAATAATATTGTGACACTGACATGTCAACTCCAAATCTGCAAACTAATTCATTTGTGCATGGCTGTACTAACAAAACAAAACAAAATAAAAAAACGAATAAATAAACAAATAAAGCTACATGCATGCAAGACAACAGAATACTGACGGATGTCTAAAAATGACTAATAACTGCAAGACAAGCAGAGTGAGGGAGAGAGACAGAGCACATAACAAAAATACTCCAACAGAAAGTAAAATACATATTCAAAAACCTTTATACACATAATACGTCCTCAGGACGTAACATTATGAAGTAGGCATGTCTTGTAATATTTGGGGGAGCAGCATGCATTTTGACTAGAAAATGACACCTCTGGCCATTCCACTGGGTCGTTTGTCCAGTCACAGATACTGTACGGACAATCCGACCCAGTACGGCTCAGTTTTTCAATGTATTTTACTCTGTCGAGCAGCAGAAGTGATTCTACATAGGCTATTCTGGGTTAACACCATGCATGTCCAGTGAGGGGGAATGGATTGTTTTCCCCCACACCGACTCCGCCCACACGCCATAACACCACACACCGAGTCTAAAACAGCGAGTTTCAGCACACTACTAACAAACTTAACCAGGCCCCGCCCCTTTATTTTGCATTCTCCTTGGGTGCAAATTTTTTTAACGAGTAATAATGTGACGTGTTCATTTCCTGAAGGAAACACAAGACTATAATCAATGTGTTTCAATCAAACTCAAGACTACAATTAAGTCTAACTTTGCAGATTTTTTCATGCTCAAACAGCAACATTACAAACTAAGGAAAGCTGAACGTGTAAGAAAAAACTAAAAAACAAAACATAAAAGCCTTTTCACACCAAGAAAAATAACTATAATGTTAAGTATATTAGCCCCCACTGTCAAAATGTGTGTTCTGAATATGATACCAACAATATCATTCCTCTCTGCTGTTTTCGTTATAGTTGTATTGCTTTTCTTTTATGTTTAGAATGATTTTACAACTACATCTTTATCGTTATAGTTATCAAGACTTCTGTGTCCAAGAGCAGCGAAAAGGAGGGGAGAATTATGTTGGTTGTTGTATTCATGAAGAATGTAGCAAAGTCATCAGCTGTGAGGGTTGATGAAGGAAGGATCTTTCGATTTGCACCACTTTCTCTCTGCAGCCCTGAATTTAAAACGATGCTCGTGGAGAACATCAAATAGCTATGGGGCAGAGGAGGTGGCGTGGGCTGGCCTGGATGCAAGGGGGCAGAAGTTGTCTAAACAAGATGATAGAGTGGAGAAAAGCGTATCAGTTTCACTGTTAGTATCTAGTGATGAGAGCTGATTAGGGGGAGAAAATGTGGATGAAACCAAAGAGGATAGATGGGAGGGTGAGAGTGAGCGTAGGTTACGCCGAAAGGTGACCTGTGGAGGAGTGTGTGTTGCGTCATGAGCCAGGTTGAGGTTAAGAGTGAGGATGAAGTGATCTGAGGAGTGCAATGGAGTGACCATTGTATGGTAAGTGGAGCAGTAGCGTGTGTAAATAAGCTCCAGTTGGTTACCTGATTTGTGAGTAGCCACAGTTGATACTCACTTGAGGTCAAACGAGGTGAGTACCATCCCCAGGGAAGGATGAGAGTAACAACTCCTCCAAGAAATTGCCTAGTTGACCTTGGGAGCGACAGTGTTGCCACAGTTACTTTGAAAAAGTAACTTAGTTACTTTACAGATTACTTGATTTTAAAAGTAACTAAGTTACTTTACAGATTACTTGATTTTAAAAGTAACTAAGTTAGATTACAAGTTACTTTATTAGTTACATTCATCAGTTGCCGACAACACCTCTGCAGCCTCAACAGAAAAATGACAACCGTTTTTGCCAACACTAAACATAAAATGTTACAATACACTAAACATAAAACACTAAACATAAAACCCTAAACATGTTAATGAAAAGGTACAAATTACTTTGTTTTTATTAAATACATTTATGAAAAACAATTTATATTTAATTTTTTATTTATATTTATATATGAATGTAAATAATTATATGGGCCTACACAAATAATATAAAATTACAAGATTTATATTTTATTGTAAACGTAATGTGCAGCTCTGTAAAGGGACAACAAATATATGATCGATCCGTGAGAACAATATATTTTTTAATAATCTTTAAGTGCACAAAACTATGAAAATATATGAAACGCTTCAAAACAGAGCGGCAACAAAGCGCTTATGCGCATCCCGGGTGCAGAATGATGCGCTTAAAGCAACATGGAATCAGAGTGTGCAGTGCAGCGCGAGTGCACATTGAAAAGTCCACGGCATAAAGAGAAGATGAGCGTCGAGCCCACAAATCCTAGTCTACTATGTAGCCTATATGGGTCCAAACATTCACTGATTATTTGTTTCTTCACAGTTTTTAATTCTGGTTATTGTGCGTGTGATGCTAATTAATAGTCCTTGTGTTGTCACCTGAGTAGCGAGCACAACATCTTTCAGAAACAGCAAGATAAACTCCAGGAAGATAAATTATTTTATCAACATATCAAGTATTATAACGGGAATATATCATATGGAGTGAGCTTTACCGTGCTGCTGACTGGAACCGAACGACGCGCAGTTTGAATGCTGAACGGAGAATGACAGAGCAGCGGAGGAAAGACATTCAGCTATGGAATAGCTTTAGATGACTTTGTAGGCTACTAGCAAATAATAATATACTAATAATGATTGCTGAAGGATAATGTGACAATATATATTTCTGATGATTATTTAATTATCACGACATGCCTAATCTGAACAAGTGACTGCCTGTCTTGAGTTTTGTCGACAGACGGAGCGGCCGCCTCGTAATTCTCTATGCAGGAAAACCCCTGCTGAGACTAAACAAGAAAGCAAAAATATATATTTTTACTAAGGAAAATGACAAAAAAAAGTAACTCACAGTGACTTGGATAAGTTACTTTAATCTGATTACTGGTTTGGAAATAGTAACGCGTTAGATTACTCGTTACTGGAAAAAGTGGTCAAATTAGAGTAACGCGTTACTAAGTAACGCGTTACTGGCATCACTGGGGAACGATAAATAACTATAAAATGGATTTTAATAGGGCCGGTGATAGTAATGGTAAAGGATTCAATTTCCATTCGTTGGAGATAAGCAGTCAGGTGAGGGGCGTGTCAAAAAGCGAAGTTTGTGGAGAGGGCTGCAGATGTGGCAGTGTCCTCTGGTCTGATCCAGGTCTCAGTTAGGGCCATGAAATACTTAACTGAGACCTCTTTCACGTCTCCTTGCACTTGAACAGACATATTCAAACACAGTTATGTCAAAATGCCCATCTTGGTAAGTATCCTCGTAAACATAGTTATGTCTTAAATCAACATAAACAGTTGAGAAAGAAAACGCATGTATATCAGTATATTGGATCCATGCATTCACTCTTAAAATGACAACAGCCTAATATTCCTGCTGCTGTCTGTCATTAATGTTAATAAAAAAAAATTAAAAAAAGACAGAACAATTTCTCACTGCTATAGACTGAATAACTTTTATAACTTTAATAAGGATTAATCTATGTTTCATTGCTGGTAAAAAAAAATATTTATACATTTTCCAGTACATTTTCTTAAGTCACGGCTATTGGCAGGTGTGGCAATATATACACTATATAACCAAAAAAGGGTTTCGCAGTGATAGGCCAAATATTTCATTAGCGCAGCTTTCTTTTGAATGCCCCTCATAAATATTCCATGTAAATATCACTGCGTTCTTTATTATTTGCAGGTGTACTCTGTGGCTCATCTGGCTGTGCTTCTGCAACATATGTGGCTTGTGTTCTGATTGGTGACATTCACTCAAGAGTCTCTAGGCTCTCTGCACCCAAAGGAACATGCTAACCACCCATTACATGTTAGACGTGATGGCCATCATCAGAACAATCTGCTTGCGTTTCTGAATGCTTGCAGTGAATTATAAAAATTAGAAAGAAAAAAAATAGAAAAATCTGAATATTTGAGCTGCAGCAGTGATTGATGAAATTAAATAAATATTTCATTAAATTGTAACCAGAAAAATAAATAAATAAATAAAAAATTAACACCGCACAGGACCCTCTTGAAGTGTGCAAACAAAACCGGGTTATATATTTAGGTTTAGGCTTAGGCTTAGGTTTGCAAAACATATAATACAATTAAATATTTAGAATAAGTGGCTTACTTTTTTACCTCAGAGCATGTAGTTCTACCTTAACAGCCAAACCTTGACACCTTGTTTTCAGCTGCTGTGTGATTGTATTAACAGACAGTTTAACGTCAGAACTGTGCCGTTGGAACTCATAACATAGTTGTTTTCCACTTCGTCTTCCACTCACAATCAAGACATCATTGCTGTTCATCAGTCCAAAACATTGGATGGAGCAGTGATGGTTGGCAATGTCAGGGCCAATTTTGGCACTTCCAGACTAGATGAGCATGAAATTGCTGTGGGGAAAGTAAAAGCTGAAGGAAAAACAAGTCTCCCAGACCTTTGGCACCGCAACGAGAGTCTAAAATTATCAAGCTGATTCTGGAGTCCCAATGTGTTCACGATGAGCCTGGGCAAATGGATGGAGGGGAGGGTCTTTCAAAAATGACGAGAATGCAGTTACGAAAGACTTTTCTTTGGCATTGATCTTTTTTTATTGTGCCAGTCAAGGCTGTGAGTGGCAGTCTTAACTGCGGTCTCTCCTTGACATTTGCATAAATGCATATGAGTGCATCATTTTTAAAAATCTTTTTTAATATTCATTCTGTTACTATAAAGCACTGATGATTACTTCAAGACTGTAAATTCAAAAGCATAGTTTAGCACAGGCAAGGCACACTTGGCAAACATTTTAGCATTTATAATTTCCTTTCCATAATGACCAACGCAGTATACCCCTTAGCGTCTGGTTTGGGTGGTAAATAATGCCGCAAAACACCAGAACATTTATGAGTATAAACCTTTGTAAATCACCTTTAATGATTTATTTAAATACTCTCCTCACATAAATACTGCGTCTGCACCCCTACAAAAATGCATATGCAATAAGGTCAGCCACAAAAATAACTATCCACGCCTTTCCAGCGCTAATTTATCACTGCATGTCTTTAGTAAATCCTGACAGTAGTTTTAATGTCAAAAGAGGGTTTGCACTGGCGCAAGCTGTTAGTAAATGTTATTGAATATAGTGAAGCTACAAACTTACATTTCAGTATCGTGCCATGGTCATGATTTTGAACTTTCAGTTTGTTTTTGTCAGTTTCCTTTGTTTTTAGTGGAAAGTGGAAAATGTGGAAAATGATTTGCCCGGTTCTGTCAACACTGCACCGGCTCCCTATTAAACATGGCATACATTTTAATATATTGCTTATTACTTACAAAGCACTAAATGGTTTAGCTCCCCAGTACTTGAGCGAACTCTTAACACATTATACTCCATCACGTCTATTGCGGTCTCAAAATTCTGGCCAGTTGATAATACCTAGAATATCACAATCAACTGCAGGTGGTCCATCCTTTTCCTATTTAGCACCTAAACTCTGGAACAGACTTCCTAGCATTGTTCGGGAAGCAGACACGCTCTGTCAGTTTAAATCTAGACTAAAAACACATCTCATTACTATGGCATACATACAAACATTTTTTAATTTATGTTATTCAAATCAGATTTGTTAGGCTGCATTAACTAGGTCAGCCGGAACCGGGAACACTTCCCATAACACCTGATGTATTCTTTACATCATAAAAAGAATGGCATCTACGCCACTGTCGCCTTTGGCTTGGCTTGCTCAGTTGGGGACAGTGGTGTAGGAAGTACTGAATCTCAGTACTTAAGTAAAAGTACAAATACCCAGAGATATATTTACTTTAGTAAAAGTAGAAGTACCACAATGACAACCCTACTTAAGTAAAAAGTACCTGATTGTAAATGTACTTTAAGTATTAAAAGTTAAAGTACTTGCATAACAATTTCTTAACGTCTATTCTGATAATTAAAAAAAAACAAAAAACAGTAGGCCTATGGCCTGTGGCCTTTTAATTAAGTTAGTTTTGGGTTTATGTAATTGTGCTTACCATCTGTGGCCCATTTTACATTCTGACTTACAATTCTGGTTATCTATCAGGGTGCAGTGCAGTCTGCACAGTTAAATATTATTATTCTGAATCATTATTCTCACCAGTGTTCAATCAGCTTTATTTTTACCTTTTATAAAGGGTATTTCCCCCTAACCTTATTAAATATAGGCTATGCTTCAGCTTTCCTTTTATATTCTTAAATTTTGTCAATACATTAAATTAGAAGAAGACAATATAGGGCTTTTACCAATCAAATTAAATATTGGAAAGAATGTTTAAACATGAAACTAAACTGCCAGTAGGTGGCGGCAGGTCTTAATGAGTGAATCATTGAGTCGATTCGTTCAAACGGCTGATTCGTGAGGAATGAACCAGTTTTTCCCATTCAGTCGGTCAACTCGGTACAACACAATACTATGGGATATCGCCATCTGCTGAAGACACCTTTATTCACGCCTGAAAGGCCAATGACGCATGACGACGTGGGCGGGGTCCCTTGCCCACAGCATATAAATGCTGTCGTATGCGTCATTTCCCTTGTTCTTTAGCTCTTCACCGTGCTGCTTGAACACCATCATGCCACATTTTCGCAAGGAAAGCCCACGGTGGTGATTCTTGTCGAAATTAAGGCAGAAAGAGAAAGCTTATTTAGCAACAAGTTTAGCTTTGCTAACGAAAGGCTAATAAGTTTTTCTCAAACAAAATGTTCAAACTTATGCCACATTCACAAGATAATCCACAGTGATGACTCTTGTTAATGGAAAAGACATAAAAGAGAAGTTTTTGGCTTGAGTTTAGTACAACTAACAAATGGCTAATAAACTTTGTCATGATAAATATCTGAACAGGTTATCTCCCCTGTCCTATGGCATGTGGGTGTTCATGGTATAATCATGAGTAGGGTGTTTGGAATGTCCGCGCTAGGCTGGACTAGATCTCTCCAACCCCAGTGCTTGTACGCTGTGCACTACCGGCAACTCTACCGTTCCGCTTGGCGGGGCAGTGGCCGAACACGGCCCGCTCCTGTCTTCAGTTGCCGATCCAGATACGGCGATCGCCGGTTTTGGAGGCCACGGAGAGTTGGGACGATCGGGTATAGACCGAGGAGTGTCAGTGTAGCGTTCACGGGGTGATTCGGTCTCGCTAGAAGCGGGCGAGGAATGCTCTGATGATATATATTTTCAAACTGGGCAGATCGCGTCTCCCCGAGGTGGGTGGAAGTGAAATGATGGCCCTTGCATTGATCTGTATTGGAGAGCGGCAACAAAGTTGTCGATAGTCCTGCCGTGATACAGAAGCTTGCGGGTTCTGTTTGATTCCTGTAAAATCAGCGATGCAAACTCACCTGCCGATCTATCCAGATTGAGCAGTAACCCAGCAAAATAGCAGGTTCAGTTTAAGTATGTTGTCAATAAAATGTGTGTTGAGCATACAAGACCTCATGTGTTGATTTGTTAAAACAATCAGATTGCACGGTAACTTGCTATATGCCATGTGACATTTAAGCATGGTTCAGTAGCGCTGTTGAGTGTTCAGACCATGGTCCCCTGGGAGTCCTAGATCTGTTAACAGAAGGAATTCCCCTGGGCAGGGTTACGGCATGGTCATTAGTGATGGCAAACGTCACAACATGGACAAGAAACTCTGTAAGAGGAGAGTGGTTGACGGCGCTGTAAGAGCTTCACATACATTTATGTGGAGTAGTTCTCCTGGTGCTGAAACACTTGACCCTGCAGGGCAAGCATTATTCAGAATGGAAAATATGACAATGGTCGTATATATGTAGGCAAGGAGGTACTCCCTCTCTGCTGCAATTGGCATGGATGCTCTTGATACGGGGCAGACCTGCGGTGGCTTATGCACTCTTGAATAGTGGTGCAGATCGGGTGAAAAAAAGGTGGATCTTTTTGCATTTGCAGAAAACATGCGCCGCCCGCTGTTTTCTTGATTATGGACAGGAGTGCCCCATAGGGGGTGGATGTCCCAACACATGTATAGCCCAGGATTCTGCTGTATGCAGAAGGGTCCATCACTGATTTTGGTGGCATCTTGCTGGCCAGAGAAAAAGAAATGGCACACAAGCATCATGGCATTGCTGTTAAGGACACACACCATGGTGTCTTCCCCTATGCAGGGACCTGCTGTCCCATGCAGGAGGCAGATTCTGCACCCTCGGCTGGAACTGTGGTCTCTAGGGGCCGACATGTGGAGAGAGGGAGAATCTGATTGTAGCTACAAAACAGGGCGCTTGCATTCTGAAGCACACCGTGTTGTGTTGAAGTAGCGCATGTTTGAGGTTTGGTGCAGGTGAAGATCTGTATTACCGTATCAGTGCCTGATTGATACTGTTTTCTTCTCCGAAGAAAAGTCCCTCCCATTCCATGCTGGAAGTTTATTGGGCAACTGTTTCAGCTTTCATGAGGGCATTAATGGTGCTGCGCTAAAGCGTGCATTTTTCGGTTCCTCAAGAGGGTCCTGGCATACTACAATTTTTGCTCCGTTTCGAGCACAGTCGAGAGCGTGAGTTTTTCAAAGTATAGCCTACTCCATTGGCCACATCAGTGGAAAGGTGCTTTTGGCGCATGTGCACTTTCTAGTGCATTTTGGTTTTCGAGTGCTTTGGTTTTCAAGTGCTCTCTCTCCTCTCCACCTATAGTTGGTGTGTGGTGAGCGCACTGGTGCCATTGTACTGTGGTTGCCCTTGCATCATCCAAGTGGATGCTGAACACTGCTGGTGGTTGAGGAGAGACCCCTGACATGAGTGTAAAGCGCTTTGAGTGTACAGTAGTACATAGGAAACGTGCTATATGATTCATGTCACTCGCACATGTGCTGTTTTATGTGCACTGTCCGTGGTCACAAAAATTGGGCTGCACACGGACAGTGTGCGCGGCCATCTGCGGACTCTCCTGATGGCGATAATTACGTCACACGGACCGTTCACGGACTGTCGGGGAACTCTCGCGTTCCACTCCATCTGTTGAGAGTGTGAGCTTGTCAAGGTATACTCCTTTGGTCAAGAAGGCCCGGGTATAGTTAATTTCCCGCATCCAGATGCGTCACACACGCAGTCGAATGAGCGCGGATGACCGAGTTCAATACATGTGCAGTATAATTGTTGTGACTCTTCTGTCGCTTCTGTTTTTCTTGCACATGCGCTGTTGTATGCGCACCTGCCATGCATTTTCAAAATTGGCTCCATGCTGATGGGATACTTTTGGCTTAAGTGCAGATGCGTTTGGAATGCGTGCTTTTGAGTGAACTTTGTTCGCAAGCGGTCAAGTCACTCATACGCTGTGGCATGCGCACCAAAGACCCTCCTGTTGACGAGTACGTCACACTAATGGTGCGCAGAACGCAGACATCAAAAGTATACCTATATACCGGAGCTTTAAGGTCTGCGTTTTTAGGCTCGTTACAAACTGTAATGGTGCTGTCATGACCTGATGGTTGATCTAGAGGCTAGGTGTGAACCTCCGTTTGAGCCTTTAGGAATCCTTGAATATAAGGATGATGCCTTGTCATGGATACTGGCACCAGCGAAGCATGTTGGTTATCTTCATGCGCTATTGGTGCATCCCCTTTGCAGTTTGCACCCAAGCTGCACTTGGTGGTGTTGCATCCAAATGTGGCGTATATGCCTAAAGTCAGGTTGGGAGTATGCTCTCGTTCGAGCTGTCTGCCCAGTTAAATATCTGACTCAGAGAAAAACAGGATACTTGCTTTGTGCTTTGCGCCATTTGCAATTCGTACGCAGGTGCATTCGGCAGTTGCAGGGCTATGCACTCGCCTGACCAGCCTTTTGTCATGTTTTCCAACTCAGCCAGTGGGAAGCCGCTATCTGAGCGATGTCTTTCACATTGGATTGTACAAGGCTATTTCTATAGCATGGAAGGAGTTGGTTCTGCCTGGTGAGGTGTGTGAGCACTCTACAAGGGCATGGAGATGTCAGGGGCTTGGTTTAAGATTCTCGTGGGATGCCAGCTGGACATCACTGTGCACGTTTGTCCGGTGTACCCGCTAGTTGCCACTACGGCACCAGTAACTCAGGCTGTGCAAACCACAGGGGTTTTTATAGGGGCCATGCATCTTTCCCTCGGAAAAGGGTTATGTGGCGGTGCTGGTCTATTACGTTTAGTTCAGCGACTTGGCGGGGCGTGAATATATGTCCCATAGTCATGTGTTATACCGAGTTGACCGACTGAATGGGAACGTTGAGTTATGCATATAACAACTGTTCCCAGAAGGAGGGAAACGAGGTACAACACCTCTGGGCCCCGCACAGTCGGGGCTCGGTGAAGAGCTGGACTGGACAAGGGAAATGACGCATACGACTGCATTTATATGCTGTGTGCGAGGGACCCCGCCCACGTCGTCATGCGTCATTGACCTTTAAGGCGTGAATAAAGGTGTCTTCAGCAGATGGCGCTAGAGCGCGATATCCCATAGTCATGTGTTGTACCTCGTTTCCCTCCTTCTGGGAACAGTTGTTATATGCATAACTCAATGTTTATGAACAGGTCATTGAATCTTTGATTCAACCGATTCATTCAAATCGCTGAATCGTTCAGTAACGCTCTGTTGCTCTGAGATGCGTTGCAGTTCTGCTGTGATCTTTGTTTGGAACTATTTTCGCTGCTGAAATAAAACAAAAAGCCATATTGCATCTAAAATGTAAGTGACTTTTTGTTAATTAATAGTTTATGGAACAGTCAGTGTCATTATGAAATCAGTGAAACATTTTCAGTCGTGATGGTATTAAGGAAAACAACACTCTTGGTCATGTGATGTTTTAAACTGTATTATATGTTATAAATATAAAAACTCCACATTTTGAATGTTTACTGCAGTATGTGACGGAGTTTCTCTGTGTGAGCGGCACTGATTTGTTTCCATTTCTCCTCATGAAGCTGCGCGAGTCTGAACAACGCAACCTGTTACCATCAGTTCATTACAAGAGGACAATGTAGCGTCTTAGGGTTACATATATTATTAAATTAAATTAGCTCAATAAAATTAATAGGGAATTATGGGTAATAATATTTAGGGATTTATGATTAATCATAACAGGTTATAATCGAATCATAAATCTCCAAAATCACCCAAAAAGGGGAATATCTATATGCAATATATATATATATATATATATATATATATATATATATATATATATATATATATATATATATATATATATATATATATATATATATATATATATATATATATATATATGGTTAACAACAATTTATTGCAATTAACTACTGATATATATATATATGTATTAAATAATCACAGAATAACCTCTAAGTTGATTCACAATTCTTCTGATCCATTCTGTTTAACGAAGTACAATCCTTATCAACTTTCACTAGGTCTTCTACCCAATTTTCGGGAAGTTCATCCCTCTGGCCACAAAGGACAAACTTTCCGAGTTATGGTATTAAAGCTACACTGTGTAACTTTTTTAGTTTATTCTTAGCCAAAAACACTTATAAATATAAAACATAAAAATATGTGCTCATTAATGTATATTTACTTCTTTCAAGTAATAAAGTATTCTCGTAAGTTTATAATATGCCATTTAAAATACATACGGGTAGGGGTTCGAATGCAGGTCGCCATGTTGCCCCTCCATCTTGAAAGTACATTAGTCAAAGAGGGACATACCCGTAAATTCAAGCTTCGCCTTTCGCGTTTTAACACTCGATGGCACTGTACAAAATTCCCTGCCTCGCGCATGCGCACGTCTACTTGTTCAGACTTGTCTGGTGCATGCACAGAGAGTTTTCATCTCAGCAGCGTCCAGTAACAGAGTTATACAGAGTTTTCCTGGCTTGTTTATTCCTCAAAAGTCTGTTTTTCCTTGTGTGGTATTTCTGTGCGTTAATAACTCCGTAAGTAATAATAGTTATTGTCATTGTAGATGTGTTTCAGAGTGTGTCATCGCGTAATTCAGTTGATGTTACCTCAGAAGTATCTTTGTGTCAACATACAATAGCGTAACAATGTTTATTCGTTTATAGAAAATATTTGCTTGTAATGTATGTTGATGCAAATATGTATCAGGTCTGATCAGCATATTAACAATTGTTATACAGAGCGCACTGCAGTGCTAAAGCTGCGTACACACTTTTGTAATCTGACACCGCTTGTTAGCAGCAGCGGTGGCAGCTCCGCTCCTTTTAATGCAGCTGCATTTAGCGCCTATATATGGTACAATAAGCTCTGGTTTACGGTTACATTATACAAATGTAACTTATAAGTATAGTTATACAGTTCTTAACTGTGTATCTTCTGTCATGTCATTATCATGTATATTTACCATCCTTAGTTGTTCTCTCACAGAAACCACATTTATGTACATATCCACGCAAACCTGTTTATGCCTTGCAATTGGATGACTGAATAAACATTTATATCATCAAAGTTCACTCTGGATTAGCTGCAGTTCTTTCTAGCCGAATAATTAGGCCAGTTGAGTTCCAACCATCCCACTGCGCACAGAATATCCCACAGGCACCGTGTCGAATGTTGACGAGGTCGAACTGGAAGCCATGTTAATCTTGGACTTAATCGGCCACCGTAGGAGTTAAAACTAAATCGGAATTGAGAGGAACAGAAACTAAAATTCACTGGATGGTCATATACCTTTTCACCGCTAGATGGGGGAAAATATCACACAGTGTAGCTTTAATTAAAGCATTCAATGATGCTTATAAGAGCTCGTAGCTTAGATCTGACATTAAAGGGACTCGTGTTTTGTGAGCAACAACAATGACAATCAAAACGTGGATACCATGGTTTTAATAATGATTGATACTACGATTACATATGACTAAATAAAGGATACATGTATATACAGAATAATGGAAAGTAAAGAAGGAGGATGAGGAGAAGGGAAAGGAAGAAGAAGGGTATGATCGTGTCCGATCCGACACCTTCCCAAACAAAACCACTAGAGCCAGCAAGAACCATATCACCTTAAACAGGGGTACAATCTTAAAACGCATCTAAATTTCAATAGAATTGATACTTGCATGTTTTCTTTGTGTTGTGTAAAGCAAGATGCGTGCGTTGGTGTTTCTCAGAGTGTTCGTGCGCTGAAGCGCTTTCTCTGTTTTGTCCTAAAAGCAGTGTATCTTCTATACAGAGCCATTTTGAGCATTTAAGATGGCTCTTACATCACACAAACATGAGAAATATAGGGAGCATGCATATACTTAAGAAATCATCATATATGTAATTTCTGGGATAGTTTAATTAAAGGCTAAATAAAGAGGAATGCTGGTGTGCGTGTGTGTGTGTATGTGTGTGTGTGTGTGTGTGTGTGTGTGTGTGTGTGTGTGTGTGTGTGTGTGTGTGTGTGTGTGTGTGTGTGTGCGTGTGTGTGCCATTCTCATAGGGGTGAGTTAGAGGTCTGGCTGATTAGGATCTGATTGAAGCTCTCACAGGACCGTCATCGTATCTTCTGGTCACACTCTGGTTGGTCATTAACCAGTCAGTGGTGCAATCTCACCCAGACTTGTTGGAGCCATTGGAACAGGGATTTAATTTATATGCAGAGCTTTGGAAGAGAAGAGCATCTCAGATTTTCCTCAAAACGACTCATCACTTTGATCCCGCAAGAGAGACACTCCAGACGCTACAACAAGCATTAATGTCGAGCCCTGAAACTGATCAGAAAATGTAACGAAAATGTAACGGTACATTGTAGAAATGTAGTACAGTAGAAAGTATAATTATTGCTGCAAAATATAACGAAGTAAAAGTAAAAAGTGTGGACTATTAATTCTACTTAAATAAAGTACAGATATATGAAAAATTTACTTAAGTAAAGTAACAAAGTATTTGTACTTCGTTACATTACACCACTGGTTGGGGACAATACATTTTTCAACTAAATATCCATTATATTAACCATATAAACTAAATTACTGATCTAATGCCCACATTGTCACTGTATGATAATTGAAATGAGCTAGATGACGTTTTCTCCGGAACGGCTATATGGCTGAATAAAATTCTGTTGCATTATTTTCCTGTTTAACACTGTGAAGCTGCTTTGAAACAATCTGCATTGTAAAAAACACTATATAAATAAAGTTGACTTGACTTGACCCCCCCTCCCTGAAATTGCCTTATCGACATGGCATCCTCAATAAACCCGTCCCCGACGTGATGACTCTGATCTTTTTGAATATTCCTATCTAATAAATTTCCTTATCGACACGACATCCCAATATACCGTCTCCGGCGTGATGACTCCGATCTTTCGAATATTCCTATCTAATAATTGCCTCATCTACACGACATCCTCAATAAACCCGTCTCCGGTGTGATGACTTCGATCTTTCGAATATTCCTATCTAATAATTGCCTCATCAACACGGCATCCTCAATAAACCTTCTCCGGCGTGATGACTCCGATCTTTCGAATATCCCTATCTAATAATTGCCTCACCGACACAGCATGATGGCCAGAGGAGAACTGGCACCCCGACTGAGTCTGGTTCCTCCCAAGGTTTATTTTTCTCCATAATGCCACTAAATTTCTGATCTGCCCGATTTGTCACTATATGATAATAGAAATGAGCTGGATAACATCACCGTTTTCTCCAGAGCGGCTGTACAGCCAAATCAAAATCTGTTGCATTATTTTCCTGTCTAACACTGTGAAGCTGCTTTGAAATAATCAGCATTGTAAAAAGCACTACCCAGCAGGCACACAACGTCATAAGACGTTGATATTTGGTTACATTTTGGTTGTGACGTCAGGTGACCAAAATTCAACGTCAGCTCAACGTCTAATGCCAACGTTAATTTGACGTCCAATACCAACGTCAGCTGATGTTGATATTTAGTTGTTTTTAGGTTATGTTGTAAGGTAACCAAAATCTAACGTTGAGGCAACGTCTCAAGCCAACATCATATTGACGTCAGATTATAACATCATTAGACGTTGATCCTTTGTTGGTTTTAGGTTGTGGTATTAACTAACCAAAATCTAACGTTGAGCCAACGTCTCAAGCCAACATCATATTGACGTCAGATTTTAATATCATTAGATGTTGATCCTTTGTATGTTTTAGGTTGTGGTATTAACTAACCAAAATCTAACGTTGAGCCAACGTCTCAAGCCAATGTCATAATGACGTCAGATTCTAACATCATTAGATGTTGATCCTTTATTGGTTATAGGTTGTGGTATTAACTAACCAAAATCTAACGTTGAGCCAACGTCTCAAGCCAATGTCATATTGACGTCAGATTCTAACATCATTAGATGTTGATCCTTTGTTGGTTATAGGTTGTGCTATTAACTAACCAAAATCTAACGTTGAGCCAACGTCTCAAGCCAATGTCATATTGACGTCAGATTCTAACATCATTAGACGCTGATATTTTGTTGGTTTTAACACATTTGTCTCATATCAGTGTTTCCCATTTCAGGGGGGGTGGTAGACCTCCCGAAACTACTAGTGTCGCGGAGCGGGTGTGTTACGGATTACGTGGTGTTGTCAGACGCGGCAGTAGGCGGATGTTTGTATTGGTGCATTTCTACAGTGAGCTGAAATGACAAGAGTGAACATTTGGTAAATACATATAAAACAACATTTATTCATCACACAACTATTTACAACACAACCAAGAAGGCTTTGCTTGAGTTGTTTCTCCGGATTTTGTTGTTTTTAAGAAGAAAAAAAAACTAATTTTGTCTGTTTAGTATTGTCACCTTTTCCGTTCTACATGGAGCTCACGCGTCCGTTGTTTTTAAAAAAAATTTTTTATAAGGATTAATTTTTCATATAAGGATTTTTTTCTACTTGCCCTGCCAAAATTTTCACTGGCCCCACCACAAAAAAAGTAATAAATAAAATAAAATAAGCCCAGTATTGTTTTTGTTGTTTTTGATCCATGTAACCTTAATAAATTAGGTTATGACTCCAAAAACTACTTGCCTAACTAATATATATTTTAAATATTGTTAAAGACAATCAGTAATAAAATAAGAACAAATAATCAAATTACGAGCAACAGCACAAATCAATACAGCAGAACAAACATACAAATGATAGGCTAATATAGGTCTAAACTAGATTTTCAGGTACACAAATAGTAAATTATTACTGCATAGTCTGCATTAAATTATATATCACTGCATATAGATATAGATTGACCCTTATTAAAAGTTATTCCGTCAAGAGTCGCGAGTGATTTTTTTTTTCTGTCTTTTGTTATCTCTATGATATTTTCCACTTTCCATGTTATACGGTAGGGGGCGCTATTACACATCTCCTGAACGAGTACAGCATCTCTTGATTAAAACAGGCGAAGAAGAAGAAGCAGCAGCAACAACAACGATTACAGACTGGTGATATCACTGTGAAATATCCTAAACCATTGCTTTTGGTTCCATCTAATAATTGCTCAGTCAGTTGTTTGTTGTTTCTTCTCTTTTTTGTATACATATTCACAACAGACGTAAGTAAATGTTTAGAGATTTTTAGGTTTTAGATTTTGGAATTGCATGTTATCACTTGTGTTGCCAGAAGATAAAAACCTGGCAATCTGGGTGACCCATGACCTTCCATCTAGCACCAGAGTAGAACCAGTGTGACATCTGCATTAGATATGACAAACCTGACAAAAGCTATGACAACCGGTTCATAATGTGTTAAGTATTATTAATTATTTGGACATTTAAATCCTTTTCTTTTAAGATCCACATACTGATGACAAATGAGATAATGGCCAGTTTCAATATGAATGTAATGCAACGTCTGTCCAACGTTGGAGGTTGATCAATCTGGTGTTGAGTTTAGAACCCAATGTCAGATTGACGTCAACATCCAACGTTGGACGGTCGTTGCATTTTGGTTGAAAATGAAAATCGGGTTGACGTCAGAACCCAACGTTAGATTGACGTCAGAACCCAACGTCAGATTGACGTCAACATCCAACGTTTGACGGACGTTGCATTTTAGTTGAAAATGAAAATCAGGTTGACGTCAGAACCCAACGTCAGATTGACGTCAACATCCAACGTTGGACGGACGTTGCATTTTGGTTGAAAATGAAAATCGGGTTGACGTCAGAACCCAACGTTAGATTGACATCAGAACCCAACGTCAGATTGACGTCAACATCCAACGTTGCACAGACGTTGCAATTTGGTTGAAAATAAAAATCGGGTTTTTTCAGACGAAAAATATATTTTTGATATCTTGAACGGTTTGGCCGTGGCGAAGCAACGAATTTATGGCGCGAAAAGGGAAACAGGAAGTGTGTTATAACTTCTGCAAATATTGACTGATTTGGATGAAACTTCAGACGTCAGAACCCAACGTCAATCTGATGTGTTCTGACGTCAACCCGATTTTTATTTTCAACCAAAATGCAACGTCTGTCCGACGTTGGGGTCCAACGTCAATCTGACGTCATATTGACGTCCGGTGCCTGCTGGGTATATACGTAAATAAATATGACTTGACTTGACTTAGTTTGTCTGTCTTGTCCTAGTTTCTCAGTTTGTTTGATTAGTCATTTCGTTCACCTGATGTCATTTAATTAGTTAATTTACATGGTGTATAAATACTATGGGTGTAACAATACATCGATATGGATCGATACATTGATCAAATGACTAATGATACGATGCAATGTGTAAAAAATGTATACCTTTTTTGTTTTCAAGAGACACCTTTATTTTGACTCTTTCCACATCTTCCACATCTTCACACAATGTCTGTCTACTGGCGTCAACCCTACATTCTCATTTTAAAAAAACCTCACATTTCAAGGCTCGACGGCCATTTCATATTGCAAGCGTGAGCGGCATGTGAGCAGCGCATATTTTTTTCACTGTGCATGTTAACCAATGAGTGCATTCACACCGGAAGCAGGAGCTCATAATAGGCACGATATCATAATATCAATATATCGATTGGCAAATATTGTATCGCTGGCTATGAGAATCGATATCATATCATGATGAACCGTCCTATTTACACCCCTAATAAATACTTCCTGTTTGGTTCAGTTCAATGTCGGTCAGTTCAATGTCGGTCAATATATATATATATATTAGAGCTGCACGATTCTGGATAAATTAAGAATCACAATTTTTTGTTTAAAATAGAGATCACAATTCTCTCAATTCTGTATACAACTAAACAAAATAATATGTAATTTACTAGAGGCTCTGTTTTTAAGTAGTCTGGTTGAATGAATGATGCAATGACTAACTCATAAAGACTTAACTTCTTTCATTACTGGATGAATCTGTGTTTTTGAATTAATCTCTTGAATGATTCAATTACAAATACATTTTTTAACAGTCACTTCAGTGAGATTCAGGTAGTGATGTCTGTTTTGAGCAGTTAAAATATGGACATTGTGCTGACAATGATATTGTTTACACATTGAGTGCTTTGCAATTGTACTGTTGCAGCTGTTATCGCTTGTATCTGTGATGATTATATTGCCTGTGTAAAAAAAAAAAAAAAAAAAAGATTTACAGTGTGTTTAATCAGTTTTTTAAATAGACTGCAGCAATTAATCCGTTGTCAGTGGCACTGAATATATTTATATTTGTCTGCTAAACTTATTTCGAACAAGCACAAGCCAAAGTTTTTTAAAGATAATAACAAACATAAATAATTTTATATATAAATAATACATAAATAATTTTAAATTTCTTCCAATATGCCTGGCAACCCAATCCCCATGTCAGTGGCAGCTAAGAATTACAAACTACACTGACGTTGAAAAGCCGAAGTGTACACCAATGAACAATTCCTCACATGTATGATATGTCAGTACTGTGTGCAAAGTCTGACATTTGTTGTGTGTGTTTGTTTTGGGTAGATACGGACTATATCAGCACGGATGAAGAGCAGAAGGTAGAACAGATGCTAACTTTGCTGACGGAGGAGTCCAAGCAGGCAGCTGCCAGCACAGCGGTGAGTACACATACCCACACAGGTTCATCAAACCACAATCAGCCTTTCCTCACACCAGTTTGCTAAGTTAAAAAAAACAATTGGTCAACAACAACTTAAGGAATCCTGCCAAAAGTAACATTTGATATTTTAAAGTGTACAGTGCATCCGGAAAGTAATCACAGCCCTTCACTTTTTCCATATTTTGTTGTGTCACAGCCTAATTTCAAAATGGATTAAATTCATTATTGTTTCCTCAATTCTACAAACAATAATGACAACGTGAAAGAAGTTTGTTTGAAATTTTTGCAAAATTATAAATAAAAAACACAAAAAATCACATGTACATAATTATTCACAGCATTTGCTCAATACTTTGATGAAGCACCTTTGACACCAATTACAGCCTCAAGTCTATTTGAGTATGATGCTACAAGCTTGGCACACCTATTTTTGGGCAGTTTCTCTCATTCTTCTTTGCAGGACCTCTCAAGCTCTATCAGGTTGGATGGGGAGCGTCGGTGCACAGCCATTTTCAGATCTCTCAAGAGATGTTCAATCGGGTTCAAGTCTGGGCTCTGGCTGAGCCATTCAAAGACATTCACAGAGTTGTCCGGTCCACTCCTTTGTTATCTTGGCTGTGTGCTTAGGGTCATTGTCCTGTTGGAATATGAACCTTCGCCCCAATCTGAGGTCCAGAGCCCTCTGGCGCAGGTTTTCATCAAGGATGTCTCTGTACATTGCTGCATTCATCTTTCCCTCGATCCTGACTAGACTCCCAGTTCCTGCCACTGAAAAACATCCCCACAGCATGATGCTGCCACCACCATGCTTCAGTGTAGGGTTAGTATTGGCCAGGTGATGAGTGGTGCCTGGTTTCCTCCAGACATGATGCTTGCCATTCAGGCCAAAGAGTTCAGTCTTTGTTTCATCAGACCAGAGAATTTTGTTTCTCGTGGTTTGAGAATCCTTCAGGTACCTTTTGGCAAACGCCAGGCGGGCTGTCATGTGCCGTCTGGCCACTCTACCATACAGGCCTGATTGTTGGAGTGCTGCAGAGATGGTTGTTCTTCTGGAAGGTTCTCCTCTCTCCACAGAGAAACGCTGGAGCTCTGTCAGAGTGACCATCGGGTTCTTGGTCACCTCCCTGACTAAGGCCCTTCTCCCCCGATCTCTCAGTTTGGCCGGGCGGTCAGCTCTAGGAAGAGTCCCGGAGGTTCTAAACTTCTTCCATTTATGGATGATGTAGGCCACTGTGCTCATTGGGACCTTCAATGCTGCAGAAATTTTTCTGTACCCTTCCCCAGATCTGTGCCTCGATCCAATCATGTATCGGAGGTCTACAAACAATTCCTTGGACTTCACTAATACTTGTGATTGTTTTTTTTGTTTGTTTTTTTTAAATACATTTGCAAAGATTTCAAACAAACTTCTTTCATGTTGTCATTATGGAGTATAGTTTGTAGAATTGAAGAAAAAAATAATGAATTTAGTCCATTTTGGAATAAGGCTGTAACATAACAAAATGTGGAAAAAGTGAATACTTTCCGGATGCAATGTAAGTATTCCAGCAAAATGTACATGGTAAATGGACTGCATTTATATAGCGCTTTCAACAGACCCATGGCCACCAAAGCGCTTTACATATTGCCTCACATTCACCCATTCATTCACTCATTCATACTCCGACGGCGGTGTCAGCCATGCAAGGTGCCAAAGCTGGGGTTAGGTGTCTTGCTCATGGACACCTCGACACTTGGTCAGGTGGAATCAGGGATAGAACCACCAACCTTCCGGTTAGTAGACAACCTACATGAACCACCCCTGTAACATGTTAAACTCAAACAAATAAAAAATGTTGTACCTGCTTCTACAGACCTTAGTAAGTGTAGCAGTCCATCCGATTTTCACACTTTTTTCCTGATTGTTTCAGTTTTTTATCCCTTTTCGATGAGGAGATTGCAATTTGGCGCTTCTCCATTCTGTTGGAAATGTGTTGCACTACAAATAGCTGTCATTGAGAGTACTTATTTATCTGAATAAATATGAAATCAATGTGTTGTAGTTTTAAGCTTTCCAAACAGTTATGAATGGACTTGGATGAATTCTTGTGGCCTCTCGTTTCAGCCACCATTGCGCATCCAACAGGTCCTAAATAATTTTATGGTGGTTCACTACAACAACTTCACCATTGTATCTTACAGTAAACTACTATTTTATTGTCCTTCAAGCTCCTTAAGTAATAAATCCTGCTGTAGCTTTTAACAGCATGACGGTGGGTGGCAATAAAAGCCTGTTAGTGATTTGCTGAAGTGGAATCACGATGTTCCCAGGGGTTTCTGTGGTGTAATATTAATGTAATAGATGCCCCATTCGGGTCTTTCCACAGCCAGAACTCTGAGCTTGACTAGCCCGGTCCACCGCAGCATTAGACAGCAGAAAGGGAAGCTCTTCCCCCGAGAGCCTCCCCCTCCACAGAGAAATATGATCGCCCAATCCCATCTTCCCACAATGCAGCAGCAGCCATCAGCACAGAGCAGGCAATTCAATTTCAAACAGATATTTCTGCTCTGTTTTAAATTGAGTTTTGCAGTCTGCTGCACCCGAAAGAAACATTTTTATTTTCTATAATAACCATATAACCTTTTGATAACCATATTAAACTAGGATATATTAGTAAATATAAGCAGCTGGCAAGACATATAATTCTACTGTTCTTAAAGAAAGGACATACTTTTTTTTCATTTGGAAAAGTTTTTGTCATGAATGTGACACACACATTTCTTTCTTTCTTTCTTTCTTTCTTTCTTTCTTTCTTTCTTTCTTTCTTTCTTTCTTTCTTTCTTTCTTTCTTTCTTTCTTTCTTTCTTTCTTTCTTTCTTTCTTTCTTTCTTTCTTCCTTCCTTCCTTCCTTCCTTCCTTCCTTCCTTCCTTCCTTCCTTCCTTCCTTCCTTCCTTCCTTCCTTCCTTCCTTCCTTCCTTCCTTCCTTCCTTCCTTCCTTCCTTCCTTCCTTCCTTCCTTCCTTCCTTCCTTCCTTCCTTCCTTCCTTCCTTCCTTCCTTCCTTCCTTCCTTCCTTCCTTCCTTCCTTCGCTCACTTCCTTCCTTCGCTCACTTCCTTCCTTCGCTCACATGCCCAATGTAGTCGCTTGCAACCCCATACACAGCAAACTGCGATGCACTGTGTATTCTGACACCTTTCTATCAGAACCAGCATCAACTTCTTGAGCAATTTGAGCTACAGTAGCTCGTCTGTATGATCAGACCACACAGGCCAGCCTTCGGTCCCCACGTGCATCAATGAGCCAATGACCCTGTCGCCAGTTCTCCACTGTTCCTTTCTTAGACCACTTTTGATAGATACTGACCACATACTGACCACTGCAGATCGGGAACACCTCACAAGATCTGCAGTTTTGGAGATGCTCTGACCCAGTCATCTAGCCATCACAATTTTACACTTGTCAAACTTGCTCAAATCCTTACGCTTGCCCATTTTTCCGCCTTCTAAAGGTCCTTTCACACTGGACGCGATTTTGACGCGCGAATAATTCACGCTATGGTTTTATTTTTTGATCAACTGTTTGTGTAATGAGAGCTTCCACACTGAACACGAATGTGCTGCGGCGATTTTTTGAACACTTGCAGCGATAGAAAAGGCTTAAACCAATCACCATCAACCTTTGCCAGGTATCGCATTTCTCACAAGATTACAGCTGTAGTTGTGTTTACAGTTGTACAGATGTAGCTGTGTTTGCCCACTGTAGGCTACAGATTACGATATTATAATCAATACGTTGATTTTTTTTCTAACCTAATTGTGTCCGCGACTATGGAAAGTGAATGTGTTTCCGTCAGTACGACTGGCACTTAAATGTTAACATTTTGTCTCGTCAGATGCGGTGCTACTGTCTCTCTCTCTCTCTCTCTCTCTCTCTCTCCCTCTCCCACGGACATTTGAAAGTAAGTGCGGCCGTCATAGTTTTAGCTCCTGTACAAAATTAGCATACTCCCCTTCAGAATCTGTTTTAAGACTGGGTGCACCCAAAACCTTCTTTTCGGTCTTTTAAAGACAATGAAAAGCTCATCTTCACTGGATGATGAAGTGTCCGTGTTTTCTCAGCTGTCGCCACGAATGTTTTGAAATGTTGGAGCTCTGAAACGTCACAGACGTCGCAAACTCGCGTCGCGGCTGATGGTTTTGACGCAAACTATTCGCACAAGAAATATTCGCTTTTTCCGCTTCGCTTTTTCGTTACGCGTCCGGTGTGAAAGGGCCTTAACACATCAACTTTGAGGACAAAATGTTCACTTGCTGCCTAAAATATCTCACCCACTAACATGTTCCGTGATGAAGAGATTGTCAGTGTTATTCACTGATTGATGTGTGTAATATATATAAATATATATATATATATATATATATATATATATATATATATATATATATATATATATATATATATATATATATATATATATATATATATATATATATATATATATATATATATATATATTAGTGGTGGGCCGTTATCGGCGTTAATGTGCTGCGTTAACGTGAGACTGTAATCAGGCGATAAAAAAAATATCGCCGGGAGATCACGTGACCACTAACAGGGATGGCTGCTTGAGTCTTGAGCTCCGTTACTCGGCGTCGATTAATCATCCGTCCTCGGCATTACAATAATATAATTGCTTCCAAGGTTCGTTTACTAGTTGGTGATGGCTAAACGTCAGCTTTTACCAACCTCTCCGGAGAAGAAACGGCTGAAAGACCCTGATAAAGACATGCTGTCGCGTCATGGTGGCCGACGAACTAAAACTACAGCTTGGCGTCGTCCGAGAAATTTTTAAGGAGGAATTTCAACCAATCGCAGAAATAATTGGTTTTCTGGAAAAAGAGATAAGAGTTATCAGCAACAACTTCGACAATATTCAGGCGGCAGTTCGGAAAGTTAAGCAAGATTCGGCTGAAGTTAAGCTGGCCGTAGACACACTTCAAGACAAGATGGCGAGACTGGAAGACAAGAGCCGTCAATGCAACTTACGTCTCGTTGGTCTTAAAGAGGGGGAAGAGGGCAGTAACCCCGTGGATTTTATGCAAACTCAGCTACCTCTGTGGATCCCTTCCCTTAAAGATGGACCGATAGAGATAGAACGGGCTCATCGTATCTACGCCGGTGACAGCAACAAAAAAGGTCCGCGAACATTAATTTTCAAGCTGGTACGTTTTCAAGATAGAAACGCGATCCTAAAAGGAGCCCGCGCTGCGGGTCAAATACTCCACAAAGGCAGCTCGCTTCTCTTCTTCCCCGATTACAGTAACCAAACCGCCATGAAAAGACGTGCGATGAATCAGTCGAGGAAAAAACTCACACAGCTTGGGATATCTTCCTTCCTGGTTTACCCCGCTACGGTCAAGGTGACACATCGCGGATCAACCTCTTTTCTCGAAACGCCAGCCGAAGTGGATACTTAGTGGATAGACAAGGATGTTGTGCTGGCAGGCAGGAGAGTTCGTTCTATCTCTCTGCTTTCTGCCTTTCGATTCGTTTCTTGTTGTTGTTCATTTAAAGTTCCAGATGCCATGAACTATCCTTGTAAGCTCACCCATTTTGATTTTGTATTCAGTATGCATATTGAGACCGACTCATGGCTCTTAATATAGTTTCTTGGAATGTCAATGGTTTAAATGGCGCCATTAAGAGAACTAAATGTTTGGATTATCTAAGATCTAAACGTGCTTCCGTTGCATTAATACAAGAATCTCATCTAAAAGCTTGTGACACTCATCGGTTTCAGAATAAATATTATAAATTAGTTTCTTTTTCTTCATCTGCTAAGAAAACTAAAGGGGTCCTGATCTTGATAGCGCGGCGTCTTCCCTTTTCCATACATTGTTCTAAGAGTGATTCAGATGGGCGTATCACTTGTGTACTCGGCACATGGTCCAATATTAAATGTGCATTTATCTCTGTATATGTCCCCAACGAATATGATTGCGAGTTTTATCAACAGCTTGTCCGTATGATTCTAAGTTTTAATGATTACCACCTTGTGATAGGTGGTGACTTCAATGCTGTGTAGCGACTATGAGTCAGATAAAATAATAACTCAACGGGGAACTGAATTAAAATTAAAGAGACTCAAATGACACTATAATTTATAAATAATTCAGAATTAATGTTTACACCTTAACTTATTCGTCCGCCGATATGTAAGAACTTAAAGGGGGCTCTGTTAAAGGGAAACATGTATATTTAGCTCAAATGAATGAATTAATGAATTCATAGGGAATTTTGAGAGTCTATTTTACAGCCGAGCAAATGACTCTTCTAGCGTTCATTTGAACGGGCCGTAAATATCAACTCTGCAGCGGATATTAATATCCGAACAATAGTGAAACACTATTTAACAGCCAGGTAACTTAGATCGGCAGTTCAAGACATTAAATTGATAAGCACATAACACAAGAACAGTTATCTTTGAATACAAACGGAACTTTATTGATTACTCTAACACATCAAACTAATATCTAACATAAACACACGCACTCGCACATTCACACGTTGCAGAAAGGAAGAAGGTGAGGAAAGAATAAGTTCTAAGAGAGAGAAATTATGAAATCCTAAGCAATCTATGCATTTATGAAACATGACCTGAAGAAACCATTGATCAGTAATTTAACCTCCTATCATTTCTTAGGCAGGGTTATTACATTTGATCTAATGCACCAGTTCAGCTCGAAATCAAGAGGCGTTACTTGCGTTTGTGTTTCGCGTGTCGTCTGACAAGGGGGATTCCCTTTTCCTGGCTGGACAGGGGTTTTCCCGGATCTTTGATTCGCTAAAGGTCTGGTCGACGTCTGGGGAAGCCAACCACGTGGCGTGTTGGCGGCTGGATGAAAGTCTTGTGGGCGTTGTTTGAAGTTGGAGCGCGCTGTTAGAAACTCGTTGTTGAGAGACTTTTGCGGCGAAACTTAACAGAACCCGAGACTTAACGGAAATAAAATAAACTTTAAGTAAAAGAAAGGAAAGTGAGAGAAAAGCAGATGGCCTGAATGAAATCGTTGTTAACCCATTTTCTCTGATGTTGGTCTGTCACGACCGTCAGATCGTCTCCTGGGAGCTCTCCGTTCAGAACTCACTCTGGTCATACTGCTAGGACTGAGCTCATCTCTGAACTGCGAACAGGCCGCGAACCAGCTCGAACCGAACTGGTTGTGACGTGAAAACTGAACTCTGCACTGCACTATCTGAACTGTACAGAACTGCACGGAACTTTTCGTTCGTGTTCTGAGATTAAACTCAAACATTTGCCCATCCCCTGGATGGGTTCTGGCCAATTAGGCTTCAGGGGGGACTGTGTCTCCACCCCTCCCACAAAATTGGGTTAACTATAGAATTTAGTTTCCTGCTCTTAAGCAGAGAGTAAATTTAGACCTAATTTCTTACTATAAGGACATGATCAATTCTATAAAGATTTCATTCAGCTCATCTGTTGGATTATACCCATACGAACACACCGGTATCAAACACAATGCTTTTTCATCCACTCATTCAATAGTTACATAATTGCATGAATTGTGAGTAATATACATGCCTAATACTCTAACTAACGTGTATTAGTTGTAAACACACTAACAAGCTATGTCGAAGGCTATTTGAAATGAAAAAGTCCAATAATCCGTGATTTGCTGCACTCCATATGTGACAGTTTCTGTGAGCTTACTTGGAGTTTTAGCTGTGTCGTGGAGTTCATTTACCGGTCATTGCAAAGACAGAGGTCTGGTTGTTTCTTTGTCTTGTGACAACCACGAGCCCTTTGTCCTCTTTTAACTGAGTTTGGTGGCGAGTCCATAGGAAGTCAGAACTAGTAGCTCCGGGCAGAA
Organism: Gobio gobio; assembly: GCF_949357685.1. Taxonomy (NCBI): domain Eukaryota; kingdom Metazoa; phylum Chordata; class Actinopteri; order Cypriniformes; family Gobionidae; genus Gobio; species Gobio gobio. The sequence continues at coordinate 19,806,546 of NC_137120.1, forward strand.
TCAAGCCCCCATCTCCCTCGTGATCGATGATCGATTTCCTGGAGCTGAATTGTGCTTTGTGAACGGGGATGTTCATTTGATCGAATCATTGGAAGATTCATTAACTATGTCTGCACCCATAATTGCTACACTGTGCATAATCCCCAACTTGATAGATCCCAGATATCTCGCTCTGATTTTGCCCTGTCGAAGTTATTCAATGATTTTATAAAACAGGTTAACGTGTGTGACATATGGCGGCTGAGGAATGATAGTGTCAAAGACTATACATTCTTTTCATCCCGCCACAAATCCTATTCGCGCATTGACTATCTGCTTATATCACCAGCTTATATCCCATTTATTGAGAATACGGATATATTACCTCTTCTTCTTTCAGACCACTCCCCAGTAACTTCAAGTCTTCTCCCATTTTCTATTTCCTCTGGGCGTAAACGCTGGAGGTTTAATACATCCCTACTTCATGATCAAGAATTTCTATTACAACTACGCACCTCCTTATTAGAGTTTATTGAGTTAAATAGGGGTTCTACGAATAACCCTCAATCCTTATGGGAGGTAACAAAATGCTTCATTAGAGGAAAATGCATTGGTTTCTCTTGTTTTCGTCAGAAATCTAGGAATAACCGTAAGAACGAATTGGAGAGACAAGTTCAGTCGTTGGAACAGGATCTCAAAAACTCCAAAAAACTAAATGCACTTAAATCTGAGCTGAAAGGTTTTCTTTTATACAGAGCTGAATTTATTATGCATCGAACAAGGCAATGTTATTACTTCAACAGCGAGAGACCAAGTAAACTATTAGCATTACGGATCAAACAGATGGAATCTAGAGCAAACATAACCGCTATAAAGAGTGACGGTATTTTATGCACTCAACCTGAAGATGTAAACCAGACTTTTAAAAATTATTATGAACATCTATACACTTCTAATTCCTCTATAAGCTACGAACAACAAAAATCTTTTCTGAAACGGGTTAATCTTCCTAAAATTGATGAACTTAACGAGGAGATGCTTAACTGGCCCATGTCACTTGAAGAATTAAAACTGGCTCTGGACTCCATGCCAAAGAGCAAAGCTCCAGGCAGTGACGGAATTCCCGCTGAATTAATTTCCGCTATTTGGGATATAGTATCACCACTTATACTAAATTCATTTAATTTCGCAATTGAACATGGAGCCCTCCATAGGGACCAAAACACAGCTCTCATAACCCTTTTACTTAAGAAGGGTAAGGATCCTTTAGATTGTGCTAGTTACCGACCTATTAGTTTAATAACCACTGATGCCAAACTTTTTGCTAAAACTCTAGCTCTTCGACTGAACAAATGTATAGATAAAGTCATTAACTACGATCAGTCTGGTTTTCTCAAAAAACGATTCGCATCCGATAACATCAGGCGACTATTACACATTATACATAGATCCAATTCTTATCCAGCCTCCTCCGCAGTCATTTCATTAGACGCGGAGAAGGCCTTCGATAGAATAGAATGGAGCTTTCTCTGGTCGGTCCTGGAACATGTAGGGGCTGGACAAGGATTTATTAAAATGATTAAAACACTTTATAATAACTGCTCAGCCAGGGTTCTTACTGGCTCCTTAGTGTCTCAACCTTTCGCTCTCGGTCGGGGTACCCGCCAAGGATGTCCACTATCGCCCTTGCTTTTTACCCTATCAATTGAGCCGTTGGCTCAAGCTGTACGTCAGTCACCAACTATACAACCCATTATCTGTGTAAATACTTTGCATAAAATCTCTCTTTATGCTGACGACATTTTGCTCTATATTTCCAATATTTCTGTGTCCGTTCCTGAATGCTTAAAACTTTTTGAAAAATTTGGTTCTCTCTCTGGTTACAAAATTAATTGGAATAAATCTGCCTTAACACCTCTTAATGACTCAGCGAGACAGGAATCTAATAACCTACCTCCCATGATTCCTATAGTTAAACAGTTTACATATTTGGGCATCACCATATCTCCTTCATTTAATCTAATTTCTAAAGGTAATTATCAAACCCTTCTGAATAAGATCAAAGAAGATCTTGATCGGTGGTCCCCCTTATGTTTAGCTCTTCATGGAAGAATATCCATTATTAAAATGAACATACTTCCTAGAGTCAATTTTCTGTTCTCTATGTTGCCTTTGGCACCGCCTGAATGTTTTTTCAAGGAGCTCAACACGACTATTTCTAGATTTATCTGGAATAAGAAAAAACCCAGAATTCGACTCAAGACAATGCAGCGTAAGAAACTTGATGGGGGTCTATCATTTCCTGACTTCAAATTATATAACATAGCATTTCAAATAAGACCAATTAAGACCTGGGTTAATCCTGATTCCTTGGTTCCATGGCGAGATTTAGAAGCCAACATTGCCCATCCTATTCGCCTACAAGATCTACCTTTTTCAGGTGTTTCTAAATGTTCTAAGAAAAATTTTGGACCAATTGTCGAATACACCCTTGATGTGTGGAAAAAGGTTGAGAAAATTATGGGAGGCCCCTTCTTATACACCAAGATAACTCCATTATGGAATAATACTTGTTTGCAGACTGGTAACAAACCCTTTGTTTTTAAAGCTTGGTCTGACTTAGGTGTTCACACCCTGAATGACATTGTCAGTGACGGGGGCATCAAATCGTTCCAGGACTTAAGTACAGAATTTTCTTTACCTGGATTCTCTTTCTTTTTATATTTAAGATTAAGGTCAGCCCTGAAAGCTTATGGGGTCCCCTGGGCTACTAGCATCCTGCCGCATCCCCTGTGGGAGTGGCTGGGCCCTGACACCCCCGTCAATGGCTTAGTTTCTGAGGTTTATAATTCTGCTCTTTTAATGCAGTACTCTTATATTCCAGCAGTCTACTCCTGGGAAAAGGAAGGTTTAGCTAAACCTGACTGGGGTGTGGTATGGGCCAGATGTTTCACTGCATCTAAGAACCTGGCACACCAGATGATTCATTACAAATGTATTAATAGAGCCTATATCACTCCTAGTGTGCTGTATAAGATGCATGTCAGAGCTAATCCATACTGTCATTTATGTGATTCATCAACAGTAGGCTCTTATTTGCACATGTTTTGGGAATGCCCCACAGTGATTCCTTTGTGGACTTTTGTATGTACTGTGCTTTCGGACATTCTACATTTGGATATACCTCTGGACCCTGTGTAATTCTACTTTTAGATGATTCCGCTCTCCAGCTTAATGCTCACCAAAACAGGACCTTATTGGCAGCAAGCACTGCTGCCAAAAAGACTATTCTTAAACTATGGATAGAACCAGCCACTCCTACAACTTTCCTCTGGTTATCTTATTTTAGAGACATTGTCTTACTAGAAGGTACCACTGCTAAGCTCAATGGCGCAAAAGAAAAAACTATTCAGAGTTGGACAACTATTGCAAAGTTGCTGTTAGATAAATTGAAATGATGACATTCCATTTTTCCTTTTTCTCTGCATATGTATGCTCATGTATAATTTACTGTTTTTATTCATTAGTTATTGATTTATTGTTATTTTAGTTATTGATTTATTGATTTATTTTTTTGCATTGCAGACACTTTTCATGGCATCTGTTTGTACATAGTTCATGAAGACATTGATAAGTTCCTGATTGAGAATAAATTCAAATAAAAATGTTGATAAAAAAATATATATATATCGCCGTTAATCTATTCTCAAAGTTGGGTTGGGAGCTGGGTCTATACTACGCAAGCTATGATGACTTTCACCTTGATATTTTAGCGCGGATGTATACCTAGCCGAATTGCACTGTAGGGGCGAGAGAACGAGTCTTCGAACCTGTGTGTATGCCTACTAGTGTTGTCAAAAATATCCATATTTCGATATGTATCGATACTGAAATATCTGAAATGATACGATACTCATTTTCTACAGTATCGATATCAGCTGCGCTCTCATCTCCGACCGACAGTGAGTTGACACGCACCCGCCTCCTCATTCAGTCCAGTTAACCCTCTGAACATGGCGAACGCGTGTTCTGCTGGAATTTTCTTCATGACAGCATGTTAGTATTGGTGTGACCGGTCTGAATTTCGCGCGGGGTTGCCGATAACGTTAATTCTACTAATTCCCACTGATTTCGCGCTCGCATCTAAAGCGCACACACACATACCATAATAAAGCCGCCTCTGACATACAAGTGCAAACATGAGCTCCTTTTCCCAGCTTATTAATGGTCAAATACACTCAAAAATGTCTCAATGCCCATCTTGGTGAGTTTTAACGTAAGCACAGTCGTAACCAACTCATAGGAACATTGTTTGGGATCCAGACGTGCTTCAGTTCTTAAAGGGACAGAAGTTATTTATTATTCAAACTACAAAAGACAAACGATCACTTACGAGCACACATATCTGAATGCCTTCGGCAGAATTCAAATGAGCCATTTTAATCTAGATTAATTCCAAGATTACAGTGAGATTAATCTAGATTAAAAAAATTTATCAATGCCCACCACTAATATATATATTAAAAATGTATATATGTATATATATGTATATATATATATATACAGGGAGTGCAGAATTATTAGGCACGTTGATTTTCTGATCATATTTTTTTTCCAGGCACATTTGACCAATTCCAAACCACAGTAATCCTAATAACTACTATTGATTTAGTATTTAATAATGTATAAGTGATATATAATTGTTCATGAAGGCTGGAAATGAAAAACACCTTATATTCAGGTGTGCAGAATTATTAGGCATGTTTTCTTTTACAGATAAATTGAGCGAAAAAAGAGATTTAACTCAGACTGAAAAGTCAAAAAGTATTAAATGCCCATGAGAAGGATGCAATACTAATGCAATACTAGACATTGCAGTTAAGGCATGACCATTGGACAGCGAAATGCTCGTTGGGTCAGCAGGGTCAGACAAAAACATGTGGCGGAGAAAAGACACCTGTTAACTGCAAAAGAATTAAGAATTAAGGTGAAGAATTAAGGGTGAAACCATCAGGAACCCTTTAGTCTCCAGCGCCACCATTTTCCAAAGCTGCAACCTACCTGGAGTCTCCAGAAGTGCAAGGTGTCAGGATCTCAGAGACTTCATTTAGGTAAAGAATCCTAAAAAATGACCCCCACTAAATAAGAATCATAAGCTGAAGTGTTGTAAAATACATGAAGCCTGCTTTTTTAAAGGCTTTATAGGTTTTATAGGTTGAGAATGACTCTTGAAGGACCAGCACCACATCCTCTAGTACCACTGTTTGAAGAATTCATCTTCCAGAATCTGCCAGTACGTTTTGGGAGTTCATTTTAGTCCATCCTGAAGTCCGTTTTGCAGAGATGGACTAAAAATGAACTCCCAAAACGTACTGGCAGATTCTGGAAGATGAATTCTTCAAACAGTGGTACTAGAGGATGTGGTGCTGGTCCTTCAAGAGTCACTCTCAACCTATCTGTCCATAAAGCCTATAAAAAAAACCTTCTTCATGTATTTTACAACACTTCAGCTTATGATTCTTATTTAGTGGGGGTCATTTTTTAGGATTCTTTACCTAACTGAAGTCTCTGAGATCCTGACACCTTGCACTTCTGGAGACTCCAAGTAGGTTGCAGCTTTGGAAAATGGTGGCACTGGAGACTAAAGGGTTCCTGATGGTTTCACCCTTAATTCTTCACCTTAATTCTTAATTCTTTTGCAGTTAACAGGTGTCTTTTCTTCACCACCTGTTTTTGTCAGATCCTGCTGACCCAACGAGCATTTCACTGTCCAATGGTCATGCCTTAACTGCAATGTCTAGTATTGCATTAGTATTGCATCCTTCTCATGGGCATTTAATACTTTTTGACTTTTCAGTCTGAGTTAAATCTCTTTTTTGGCTCAATTTATCTGTAAAAGAAAACATGCCTAATAATTCTGCACACCTGAATATAAGGTGATTTTCATTTCCAGCCTTCATGAACAATTATATATCACTTTGTAACAACAATAAGTTTTGGGGAATAATGAATTCAAATGGTATGAATATTCATGAGTTTATGAATATTATTAGCTTGTTGTACAGAAAAATTAACGTATAACGGAACCTTTAATCATTTAAAAGTAACCTTTATCCAAATTGATTTCTTCATCAATTATCAATCTTACAAACCTTAAGAAACATTGATCTGTTTGATCAGGACAAATAATATCTCTTATGTTTGCACAATTTGTATTACTGAAGTAGTAATACATGAAAATCAAGCTTAAATGGGTAGCTTAGATCTTACGCTTCAGTGACTTCGAGATTTGTGAGCAAAACAATAAGGATTCAGTTTAATGCAATTATTGAGTTTTAATAAAACACTATAGAATACAAAGCTACGAATCACACGGGGGTAAATATGCATATATATAGGAGAAACAAACGATATGGTACAAACAAGGAAAAATCAAACTTAACGAATAAAATCAAAGGGAAAAGAATGATGGAAGGAGAGAATCCACGAGGGAGAGAGAGATGAGAGAGAGAGAGAGAGAGAGAGAGAGAGAGACAGACAGTTCAATCACTTCACCAAAACCCTTCAGACATTTATGATTTCGTGAATCAGGATTAATTAAGACAACCTCGTACAAGCAGTTAAAGGTGAAATATAATACTTGCATTAGGCTCTCTCGTGTACGTGTCTGAGTTCGAATCGTCGTGGAAGTTCGCTAAGGAGGTGAGTCCGGAGAATTTCTGTGAAGTTCAGGAAAGTCGCTCCAGAAGTTGCAGGTCTCTCTCTCTTGGCTTGGTGCCAAAGGAATCCCTCTCTCAAAGGAAGGTCAAAGGCCAGGATGGTCTTCTCGGAATGGCGGAGCGCAAGGAGTTAATGATAACTTCTGCATTTATAGATGGAGTGGCCGAGCCCGACTTATGGAAAGATCCAATCACGTCCGTGGAGAGATCTTCTCGAGAAGGCGCGAGTGTTCCATTGTTCTCTGAACCCCCCTCCTCTGAGTTAATCAATAGGGTGGAAATTCTAAGCCTCTTTTTCTTTAGAAAGCTGGTATTTCTGAAATTATGCATCAAAATCGGATTTTTGAACCAAATTTGGCCTAGTCATAATTTTGCGATAACAGAGATACTAAGAACGGTCATTCTGCGATTTGCGCGTCCAGATATACAAGATTATCACAGTTACTGGCATACAGGTTTTGATTGGCAACAGTAAACATCCTAGTTATTCTAATACATTGTATAAAGACATGAAATCAACGGATTATATATATTTGAACATTATTAAGACAGTTCTTTAAGTCCCATGTTTTAAGTAACACGTGTTGTGCAAGAATTGTCTTCTTTCAGCGCTGATATGTGTGTGTGTGTAAAGTCATGTGGATGCCTTCAGGCGGTACAATTCGATGCTCCATTCTGTAGACTCAGACAATCTGGCGGACATCGTGGTTGTTCATTAACTTCGATATCTCTTACACACACACCCCATTGTCTATGTCTGATTTGATTAGGAGAGTCACGAGTTGGTGTGTAGAAGCCTCATCCGGTGATGTATTCGGCCCAAAATCTGATTGAATCGGGTCATTGTTGCTACAACTTATAGATTATTAAATACTAAATCAATTGTAGTTATTAGGATTACTGTGGTTTGGAATTGGTCAAATGTGCCTGGAAAAAAAATATGATCAGAAAATCAACGTGCCTAATAATTCTGCACTCCCTGTATGTATGTATGTATGTATATATATATATATATATATATATATATATTAGTGGTGGGCATAGATACATTTTTTTAATCTAGATTAATCTCACTGTAATCTTGGAATTAATATATATATATTAGGGCTGGACAAATTAACACGTTAACATGGGCGATTAATTTTTTCATCTTAACGCGTTCAAAATATTTAACGCAAATAACGCAGTGTCCGTTTTTATATCCATTTTTGCCTAGCATTACATGATCACGCTCCTATTCATGTAAATGCTTCCAAGCGCGACAAGACACAAGAGAACGCGCTGTATGTCAATGTCCGGTCTGTCTGTCTGTCTGTCTGTCTGTGTGTGTGTGTGTGTGTGTGTGTGTGTGTCCTGTCTGTGTGGCTGCGTCTCATGTCAGCTAATCGAGGGACACTCTGACACACACACTGTTACGGTTACACTTAAAACAAACTAGGGTGAAGACTCAAATGCATGAAGGAAGGATTTATTTACAAAATAAACATAATCAAAAACAAAAACCCACAAGGGGGAAAAAACATATCAAAACAAACAACATACCAAACACAGGTCAAGGAGAGGGAGCGGAACACGGGGAAGGGAGACGTTAAACAACGTACCGACAAAGACGGTGAACACAAGGGAGCTATATAAAGGGGAAGAAATCAGGAGGCAACAGGTGGGAGAAATTAAACACTAATCAGATAACAAGGGGGAGGGATCAGACAGAGACACGAGCACATAGCCCAAAACACCAAGTGCTCCACAAGACAGGACAGACATGTGACATTACCCCCTCTTTAAGGAGCGGCTACCAGACGCTCCACAAAGGCAGGGCGGGACCGGGAGGACAGACCAGGGCGGGGCGGGAGGGACAGACCAAGGCGGAACGGGAGAGACAGACCAGGGCGAAACAGACCCGAGCTGGACTGGAGGGACTGACCAGGGCGGGACGGGAGGGACTGACCAGGGCGAGACGGGAGGGACTGACCAGGGCGAGACGGGAGGGACTGACCAGGGCGAGACGGGAGGGACTGACCAGGGCGAGACGGGAGGGACTGACCAGGGCGGGACGGGAGGGACTGACCAGGACGGGATGGGAGGGACAAACCACGGAGGAACGGGGAAAACAGACAAGGAAGGAACGGGGGAAACAAAAAGTTTAGGCGGCCAGGGCGGCGCGCAGAGTTCAGGCGGCCAGGGCGGCGCGGGAAGAGCAGGATGCCAGGGCGGCGCGGGAAGAGCAGGATGCCAGGGCGGCGCGGGAAGAGCAGGATGCCATGGCGGCGCGGGAAGAGCAGGATGCCAGGGCGGCGCAGTCAGAGCAGGCCGTCTGGGCGGCGCAGTCAGAGCAGGCCGTCTGGGCGGCGCAGTCAGAGCAGGGCGTCTGGGCGCCGCAGTCAGAGCAGGGCGCCGGGTCGGCGCGGGCAGAGCACGGACCACCGGAACAGCGTCCACCGGAACACGGACCACCGGAACACGGACCACCGGAACACGGACCACCGGAACAGCATCTGCCGGAACAGGGACCGCCGGAACAGGGACCACCGGAACAGGGACCGCCGGAACAGGGACCGCCGGAACAGGGACCGCCGGAACACGGACCGCCGGAACACGGACCGCCGGAACACGGACCACTGGAACAGGGTCCACCGGAACACGGACCACCGGAACACGGACCACCGGAACAGCGACCACCGGAACACGGACCACCGGAACAGCGACCACCGGAACAGCGATCACTGGAACAGCGTCTGCCGGAACAGAGTCCATCGGAACAGGGACCGTCGGAACAGCGTCCGCCGGAACAGGGTCCACCGGAACAGGGACCGCCGGAACAGGCGCGGACGGAGTCCTTCTCCTCTTCCTCCGTTTCGAACCCCCCAAACTCAGGACCGCCGGAACTGGGACCACCGGAACTGGGTCCCGCGGAACGGTATCCACCGGAACTGGGACCACCGGAGATGTCATCGACGCCTTGGCCACTTGCTCCTGCACACGAGCGAGACCCTCCACCATTGCCTCAAACGTCTTCCCCTCAAACATCCTCCTAAACAGCCAGTCCATGGGTCCGTCGAGTGCATAAAAGAAAAGGTCTTTAAGAGGGCCTTCATTTAGCTTCAATCCCTCCGCCGCTGTAAGGAACTCGACCGCAAACTCCCTCAGATCGGTCCCTTGTTGGCGGAGGGATGCTAAAGTCTGAAACCTCAAGATACGCTGTATTGGGGGCATGAGGCAGTGGGAGCAGGTAGATGGGCTGAAACCCTCCTCCGCTGAGTCTTCAACATGGTCGGTACGTTATGTTACGGTTACACTTAAAACAAACTAGGGTGAAGACTCAAATGCATGAAGGAAGGATTTATTTACAAAATAAACATAATCAAAAACAAAAACCCACAAGGGGGAAAAAACATATCAAAACAAACAACATACCAAACACAGGTCAAGGAGAGGGAGCGGAACACGGGGAAGGGAGATGTTAAACAACGTACCGACAAAGACAGTGAACACAAGGGAGCTATATAAAGGGGAAGAAATCAGGAGGGAACAGGTGGGAGAAATTAAACACTAATCAGATAACAAGGGGGAGGGATCAGACAGAGACACGAGCACATAGCCCAAAACAACAAAACACCAAGTGCTCCACAAGACAGGACAGACATGTGACACACACACACACACACACTGACAAACACTCGACGCACAGACAGACTCGCTCAGTCTCCTGCTCACATCGAGTTCTCTTTTGCTCTTGAACAAACAATAACAACAACACAGAGAATTTTGAGTATTCTCATATTTGGAGTCTTAAATTAGTTAAATAACGTCTTAAATTAATTTAAAGAGTTGTGAGGACATGAGATGCGTGAGATCCGAGTCATGTTCGTCAGTGGCTGTTCTTATATTGACAGGAGCACTGATGATGCCTGTCATTAATGTTCATCAAAGAACAACGGGAACAGAGAAAATTGTAGCTTTAATGATGATTAATCTATATTACATTTATTATTTATGCAGTTAAGAAAGCTGTTTGATAAATATTACATTTCTGTATATATCTAACAGGGAAGGCCATGGGTAAGTAACATTTATTATAATGGGGTTATGTAAAGATTGTTCTAAGTTCACTTAAATTAAAAGTTGTTTTTTTAAAGCCTAATAAATGTTGAAATTGGGAGCTTTCAGTAATACTATAATGTAACGTCATTAATGTTTCATAGAGACATCAGTGATACTGGCCTTTATTCATAAAAACATGCCAATACAACACATATTTAAAATATACTGTCTTTAAATTGTTTATACATTAATTTGGAGAGTAACTGAAATGTTTACAATATCAAAATAAAAAAAAATTTAAATATTAAAAACTTGCGATTAATCGCGATTAATTACAGAAAAAATTTGATTAATTAGTTAATTTTTTTAATCGATTCCCAGCACTAATATATATATATATATATATATATATATATATATATATATATATATATATATATATATATATATATATATATATATATATATATATACAAATTAGATTGCAATTATTGTTCATGTAGTTTTCATGACGCCATTAACCGAGATAATACATGACATTTTTGTACTTGTAAAAGTTCCCCAACTGGGGAGCAGTCGCATTTAATTTTCACCACAAGGTGTACATTTTCACATTTTTACCTCAGAGATTTACGTGTTGATTTCTCTGTTCGCTTCTATATCCGTTTCTTGTTATTTATTTTCTTGGAGCAGATTGCAGTGTGTTTAGCACTATATTTTCGGTCAGAGCTGCATCATTTTAATGCAATCCCAAAACATACTTACGCTTCAGATAATTGCTGGTGTAATTATTGTAAAAAAAATGTGCCATTACACAACAGATGGAGAATTGCGCCAAATTACGGATGCAATCATGAGGAAGTCTGAGCCTCAGATAAACTAACATTTGCTAAATCTTTTAATATATTCATGTAATTTTAAGATAAGTATATTCAATTGTTTTTGCCTTTGATCCCAATTATTTTATAATTTTTTCAATCCATACACATAAGATCAAAATCAACCACATTGGATTTAAGAAATATTCCAAATTTAGTAAGTTATTAAAGCCGAAATATGGCATTTAAACCCTTTACATGTCTTCAGAATTAAACTGGAACTGAAAACATACAGTATTATCCAATACGTTCAGTCATCCGGTGGCAGATGTACATGCAAATCCATTTACGAATGCAAATCACATTGCTGCGTCTGGTTAACATTTGCATATTAATCATCTGGCCAGAATTTAAACAAAAATAAGGGCATTTTCTTGTCACATTATAGTATGCCTATTGGCGGCATGGTTTGTTTTCACAATGCAGAACATTAATAAAAAGAAATTGTATTGCTATTGTTCCCCTTGAGGTTTTGAGTGATGTACTATAGCTAATGCAATATTGTTATTGTGTTTTGGTGGCATCGTTTATGAGTCATACTATTTATTGCCACAATAATCCTACTTACTCATAATATACATTAAAAGTTAATACATTGTGTTTCTATAGATCAGCCGTTGCTAATTGAAACAATGTTTTCCGTATAGGCGTGACCTTTAGTTATTTCCATGTGTGATGATTTGTTGTGTGGGTGACGAAACAAAGACTGAGCTTTTGAACAGTGCGTGCATTATAATGGCAGAGATTAAACAATAATTTAATGTTGCTATCATATTTATGTATAGTACCATTCAAATATTTGGGTTCAGTAAGATTTTTGTATTCATTTATTTGATCAAAAATACAGCAAATCAGTAATATTGTGAAATAGTGCTACAATTTAAAATAACTGTTTTCTGTGTGAATATGTTTTAAAATGTAATTTATTCCTGTGACGCAAAGCTGAATTTTCAGCATCATTACACCAGTCTTTAGTGTCACATGATCATTCAGAAATCATTCTAATACAATGATTTTCTGCTCAAGAAATGTTTCTGATTATTATCAATGAGGAAAACCGTTGTGTTGCTTCAGATTTTTGCAGAAACCATGATACGTTTTTTCAAGATTCATTGATGAATAGAAAGTTCAAAAGAATAGCATTTATTTTAAATAGAAATATTACATTATAAATGTCTTTACTGTCCTTTTTTTTATCATATTTTATGCATCCTTGTTAAAAGAAAAAATCTTACTGACCCCAAAGGGTAATGTATATAGTTTTTATTAAGTTCAGACAATCTTTATTTGGTGAATGTGTTGTGCTATCATTCGCTACAATAATTGACACTTTTTGTTATATATTTAATATAACAATATTTTCTTATTGATTACAATGACAGTTACATTTTTAAATGTGACTTATTTCGGCCACTATATCTGTATCAAAAAATTATTTATAACATTTTATAATAAGGTTTAATTGGTTAACATTAATTAATGCGTTCGGTATTGTTGTGAACTTCAGTTGTTTCTTGAAGAATAGACCAGGAGACGTCGGATTTAAGACAGAAGTGATTCTTTTTAATGAGAACTTTCTGTGCTGCAGGTCGTCCGAAAACAGTCTGATTTAACAGTATACCTGATAGGTTATATACATTCCAAAGGGGGAGGGATTTACATTGAGGTTGAACTAAGCATGTTAATTAAATATACAGGTTTTGGGAAAACCTGCCCAGACAGAGTATCACCTACTCCTAATCAGCATAACTATTCAAACGCATAGATGCTAGCCTGGAACTCCAATTCCAAGAGCCATCCCAGAGCCATAAAAAGACAAAAGGGGCAACGTCTGGGCTCCCAAAGGTGGGATCTCAGTAATCTGACTCATTTAAAACACAATAGAGAAAACAGGTCTGGCAGGAAAGGAGACTCTTGTTAGAGCCTTTGAAATCCGTAAAACAGGTCTGGAAGATTTGCGTAGCAGACTAATTCATCGGATATCATCATTTTTACCTAAAATGCTAAATGCAATGTACTTTCTAAAGTTTGTAATCCCACAGTATCATTAATTAACAATACTTTTACAGCATTTATTAATGTATTTTTTTTTTTTACATAAATACATTTTTAACATTTCAAGATGGATAAATTAACATAATTTTTTAATGAACTAACAACATGAATTAACAAAAATTGAATTAATTTAATTTAGAAAACTACTATATTCAAAAAGAAAGATATATTGTAAAGTAAAGGAGTTGCATAATATAGGAAGGTGGTTTAACTGTTTCCCCACCAGCTTTTCTAAAGAAATGTTGTCAACCAGTGTCAGCATTTTTTATGAAATTCACAAAACTTTCATGGCCCCATATCAAATATCAATATCAAAAGAAATAACAGAGCCTAGCTTCATGCATTCTTTTTTTATCATCACTTGAATATGGGTAAGTTTAATTTTAAAATTAGCAACGTTTTGAGCAAAAAGCTGAGAAAATCCCATTTTTCTCAAAGACTGCAACCAGATTTTATTCATAACGATGATCAAAACACAGATGGAGTAGATCGAGTCCATTAACACCCCTAAAGCTTCACAGACCTGTACCTTGTCCTGGGGCGACATTTCATTCAGTAACATTAGGCAGTTTTCATTTACATATATATGCTTTTTAAATAGCAAATGCACTCGCGCCGATCGGTTCGCTGGTCTGAAAACGAGTTTTGTTCTGGCGCATTGTTGGCGTGTTGCTACTTTGAGAAACTGAAAACTACTGCGCCACTGACCAACGTTCAGTCTTTCTGCTCACAAATTCCTTCATGTAAATAGCGAATCTCCCATGGTGGAAGCGCAACTGGCTTTTAAAGGGAATGGGAGATGAGAGTCTGATTGGTTTATTGCACGTTATGCCCAAAACACACCCATGACTCATGGTGTAATCCTTTTGGAGCTCGGTGTCTCTGTCATTAAACTAGCAAAAGTGGAATCTAAGTGCACCTGCACCATGCACATCAGACCATGAGCTCAGACCGTTAAAATAGGGCCCAAGAGTATGTTTTAGGCCTTAAATTCTGTCATTAATTACTTACCCTTATGTCGTTCGACACCCGTAAGACCTCCGTTCATCTTCGGAACACAAATGATGATATTTTAGTTGAAATCCGATGGCTCATTTTCCAGAATGGCTATACAGCTGAATAAAATTATGCTGCATTATTTTCCTGTTTAACACTGTAAAGCTGCTTTGAAACAATCTACATTGTTAAAAGCGCTATATAAATAAAGTTGACTTGACTTGACTTGACTTGGCTCAGAAAGGCCTCCATTGGCACAATGTACTTTACACTCTCAAGACCCACAAAAGGTACTAAAGACGTCATTACAAAGTCCATCTCACTACAGTGGTTCTACAATAATTTTATGAATCGACAAGAATAGTTTTTGTGGGCAAAAAAAACCTAAATAACGACTTATATAGTGATGACCGATTTCA
This sequence comes from Gobio gobio, assembly GCF_949357685.1. Taxonomy (NCBI): domain Eukaryota; kingdom Metazoa; phylum Chordata; class Actinopteri; order Cypriniformes; family Gobionidae; genus Gobio; species Gobio gobio. The sequence goes on from NC_137120.1 coordinate 19,821,633, forward strand.
AAACAGCATCATGAAGCTTCAAAACGTTATGAATCAGCGAGTTGAATCATGATTCGGATCGCGTGTCAAACCGCCAAACTGCTGAAATCACGTGACTTTGGCGATCCAAACCGAAGATGAACGGAGGTCTTAGGGGGTGAACTAACCCTTTAAGATTCTTTGCCAGAACAGGAGCTTAACATGTCATTACCTCACTGAGAGAGTGTATTTGTGCGGGTGTTTGTTTCCACACTCGCTGACATTTGTTTACGTTCCTCTGCCAAGTGCACCTGGCTTCTGACGTCCAGGGTAACAAAGCGTGCGCCCTGTCTTTTGTGCCATAACATTCTGATCCAGTAGTAGTCAGTGTGTGTGTGTGTGTGTGTGTGTGTGTGTGTGTGTGTCCACACATTTCTCTGTAAAGTGGTGTATGATTACAAGTCACTTTTCTAGCCACGAGCAGCTCTTGCCTCCAACCAAGTGAGCAAAGCTCTCATCTGCACTTAGATGATCATTAACATTCCCTCTGTATTTGTTCCACATTTATCATTGTTAAAAGAGTGGAAAAAATAGAACGCCTCACCTAGACAAGGTTGTGTGATTTTTCCCTCTGTTTGGGTTGACAGATCTATGACATGGCAACAAATGTGCCCAGAGTGAGCTGCTCTGGTCCAGTGTTATTTCAGAATGTTTTATATATGATTATAGTATTTTTATATTTTAAGTTTTCATTTTAATGTGTTTTAGTAATTTTATGTGCATTTTTTATATTTCTATTTAGGTTTATTTTATTTTTATTTAAGTTTTAGTTTTAGTGCTTAAACTTGATTATTTCAGTTAATGTCAAGTTCAGACAAACTTTATTTGGTAAATATTTTTGTGTTATGCTATCGATCTCTACAATAATCACCACTTTTTGGTTATATATTTCAAATAACAATATTTTCTTATTTAATATAAAGTCCTACATTTTTAAATGTGACTTAAGTGTCCATGTACAGTTTAGGCCACTATATCTGTATCTGTATTACAAAATAATTTTACACATAAAGTAATAAATGTGTAACACTTTACAATAAGGTTCAGACGGTTAACATTAGTTAATGGATTAGTAATCATTAAATAACAATCATTTTACAACATCTATTAAATTATATTCATTGAATTAACATGTTTTATATTTCCATTTTAATTTTAGTTTGTTTTAGTAATTCTAAATATTAATTTGAATAATATTTTTCAAAATATTTATATAAAAAAATATAGCTTTATTTTTTTGTTTTAGTTTTAGTCATTTTAGTACTTAAACTTATTTCAGATACTATTAGTAAATAGCATTTCTAGTAATAACAAAAATGACTAAAAATACTAAATAATGTAAGCAGTAATTTTTTTTTTAATGTAATCTAATACATTTTGACTGAGAAATTACCTCTCAAAATTGTTAGATTGACAGCCCTAAAAAAATACTTATTTTCACAAAATATGTTTCCTGTGTTGAATTTCTTCTGAGTTCTAGGGTAAAGTATGAACAGTGTGAAAAACACTCACATCTAGTTTCATTTCCTATAATCACTATACTTCTCTGGTGGTAGTAGCAGGCCAACACATTTTATACCATTTCTGTCATACAGTAGGAAGGAAAACATGTCAGTATTCAGCCAAATTGTCATGGAAATACTCTGTACTCTATATAAGTGACTGTTGTTGCCTGACCAGAGGTCACATTTCTAACTTGCTTGAAGTGCTTTGAAGTTCCCAGACTTATTTCCTCTCAGAGCCTTTTCCTAGATTTCAGTTTTCATGCATGTTTGCTTCCAAAAAAATAAAATAAAAACAAACCAATGATACTCTGGAGTGGTCGAGGAATATTACAATTTTCCAGATCTGTTGCTGCTGGCTTCCAGTTGGGAAATCAACTCCTACATATATTTGACAAATCTCTGTCGGTGTGTTTTACCACCAGTGTAATCCATTCCTGCAAGGACAAAACATTTAGCTGAGCACTGATATTCATAACATAGTTTTTAACATAGATTTTCACTTTAGGAAACATAAAGTCTTAAAGTCATAAAGATTACTCAGAATGGAGTTGTGGCATTTTTGACAGCATGTTGAGCTAATTTCTCCTCAGGAAAGCTTGCTGCAATTACCTGACGTTTTTCAGGGCACTAAAGCTGTGAAGAGAGCTACAATTTTCACTCCCACAGCAAAAGTACGGCCTCCTCTCTCCACACAAGTCTCCAGCTGGCTTTAAAGTGAGTGGAGATTGACATTTCTTGGTGACCCAAAAGTCCAGAGAAGAATTACTTATTTATTTTCAAGATGCTGCCAGACTATTACATAAGATGACGAATGAAAACGATGAGACAGGCCAGCAGCAGAGTTATTATTGTATACTGAATCTAAAAATGAGATGAAAACTATTAATAAAAAAAAAAAAACATTTTCATAAACTGAAATAAAATAAAACAAAATTAACTGAAAAATTAACTGAACTAAAATTTGTGGTAAAGAAAAATTATAAATACTAATAAAATTATATAAAAATTATATTCAGTGATGGTTGTAACTCAAGTTGCTTTTTCACAATCTCAAATTTTGTTTTAAAATGTTTTAAAATATACACATACACTTTTTTCTTCTAAATGTTAAAGCTACACTGGGTAACTTTTTCAGTTTATTCTTTTATAGTTTATTAGCTAAAAACACTTAGGTCTTTCAAAAATATATGTGCTCATTAATGTATATTTACTTCTTTCAAGTAATAAAGTATTCTCGTAAGTTTAGAATATGCCATTTAAAATACATACGGGTAGGGGATCGAATGCAGGTCGCCATGTTGCCCCTCCATCTTGAAAGTACATTAGCCAAAGAGGGACATACGCGTAAATTCAAGCTTCGCCTTTCGCGTTTTAACACTCGATGGCACTGTACAAAATTCCCTGCCTCGCGCATGTGCGCGTCAACTTGTTCAGACTTGTCTGGTGCATGCACAGAGAGTTTTCATCTCAGCAGCGTCCAGTAACAGAGTTATACGTATAAGTTATACGTTTTCCTGGCTTGTTTATTCCTCAAAAGTCTGTTTTTCCTTGTGTGGTATTTCTGTGCGTTAATAACTCCGTAAGTAATAATAGTTATTGTCATTGTAGATGTGTTTCAGAGTGTGTCATCGCGTAATTCAGTTGATGTCACCTCAGAAGTATTTTTGTGTCAACATACAATAGCGTAACAATGTTTATTCGTTTATAGAAAATATTTGCTTGTAATGTATGGTGATGGAAATATGTATCAGGTCTAGGGTTGGGAATCGTGAGAAATTTTCCGGTTCCGGTTCCGGTTCCGGTTCCGCCTAACGATTCCGGTTCCGATTCCGGTTCCATTAAAATTATTAAACAAATAGTGGTAAAGGAAAAAGGCACAATACGCAACTCAAACAATCCATTTTGTGTTTATTACTTGCTCTAAAATTTATTTACAGGTTGGCAATGTCAAAAAAGTCCTGTACTGTACATATATTACAGTATTAATTAAGCCATTCTTGCAACACATTGTTTTTCAAATGAACACCTGAAATTGTCTTATTACATTTTATCTCTGTCTCTGAATAAAACCAAGTTATAAATTATATTTATTAGTTATATTTATTAATTAGTTGTATATTAATTTAATAGTAATTCAGTTATTCAGTGAACTTGTAAATAATAAATTGCAATTCAGCATTACAAAGGTAATTGTGCCTAAACGCTTACCTAAACCATGGTGACTCAACGGTTGACAAATAAATAAATAAATAAATATATATATAAATCACTATAGCCTTTCACTATAAATCTGGTATAAGCCCTGAGGCACTCTGTGCTGTAGCAAATGTTTTGTCAAATTGCTAGTGCAGCCTCTTTTGCATGTTATTAACTTTTCACGTGTTACATTTTGCTTCATTATCATTCATTCTTTTGAAATGAATCCATACTTGTGACTTTCTCTTCGCCATGCTGGTGGTCAACGAGAAAATATCTGACGCAAAACCGTGAATGTGTAGCGCGAGGACTTTCAGTGCTGAACTGCGTTGCACTCCTGGAAGCGGCAGGCAACGTAATTAATATTCATGATGAGGTGAGCCAGGGTTGCCAGGTTTTCACAACAAAACCCGCACAATTGCACAATCGCTTCAACCCGCGGACATGAAACACAGCCCGCGGCAACAGTGGAAAACGGGAAAGCGGGAAAACCACGGACTTGGCAACACTGGCTGTCACTCGCTATGAAAGGATACGCTTCCAGCGCTTCGCACACACATTGCACCAGAACCGTTTTCGGAACCGAAACTTAGGAATTTCGCGCGGTTCTGGTATTTTTCAAAAATCAGTTTCGGTTCTGCATAAGAACCGGTTCTCGGTTCCCAACCCTAATCAGGTCTGATCGGCATATTAACAATTGTTATACAGAGCGCACTGCAGTGCTAAAGCTGCGCACACACTTTTGTAATCCGACACCGCTTGTTAGCAGTGGTAGCTGCTCCTTTTAATGCAGCTGCATTTAGCGCCTATATATGGTACAATAAGCTCTGGTTTAAGGTTACATTATACAAATGTAACTTATAAGTATAGTTATACAGTTCTTAACTGTGTATCTTCTGTCATGTCATTATCATGTATATTTACCATCCTTATTTGTTCTCTCACAGAAACCACATTTATGTACATATCCACGCAAACCTGTTTATGCCTTGCAATTGGATGACTGAATAAACATTACTATCATCAAAGTTCACTCTGGATTAGCTGCAGTTCTTTCTAGCCGAATAATTAGGCCAGTTGAGTTCCAACCATCCCACTGCGCACATATCCCACAGGCACCGTGTCGAATGTGGACGAGGTCGAACTGGAAGTCATGTTAATCTTGGACTAAATCGGCCACCGTAGGAGTTAAAACGAAATCGGAATTGAGAGGAACAGAAACTAAAATTCACTGGATGGTCATATACCTTTTCACCGCTAGATGGGCGAAAATATCACACAGTGTAGCTTTAAGTAAAAGTACAAGTCTTTAAAATACACATTTCCTAAAAGTAATTTTAGCACAATTACTCAACTACTGGTGTTAATAACTAAAACTTAATCTGTTAAAAATAGTTTTCCTTAATTCAAATAAAACAAAAAAATATATAAATATTAGATTAAAATGTTGCTTTGGCAAAAAACTGATAGTTATAGAATTGCTAAAACTGAAATACAAATGAAGAATGTATAAAATGTATTTAAAATGACTAAAACTATTAAACAATTAAAAGATAACCAAAAATATAAAAGCCAATTCAAAATATTAATAATAAACTATAGTATACAAATAAACTAAACTCTTTCCACGGGAACGATCAAATTATTTTCTCTATTGATTTGGCAAGTAAGCCAAATGGTATATTTCTGCTGCAATTGAATACTGCTTCTTTCCACACTTTACCTATTTTCATAGACTCTATGTGAGTATCAGTGTTGACAACTGACTGTTGAAGATATTTTTATAGTTGACTGAAAAGCAGGCACACATCTGGCCCAACTGTTTTTTTTTGTTTTTGTTTTTTTAAACTGGAGTTCCCACGTAATACTTAGAACCCTCGATTAAATCAATTTCAGGATCTCATCGGTATTACAAATGGTAGAGACAACAATCTGCTTGGATATGAATAATTTAGCTTTTTTGTGTCTGTAAATGTCTTTGTTTTAGCATCCATCTTCTTTAGTACAGCCGTAAATCTCAAATAAACTGTGTGAAATTTTATGTATTAATATGAAGCGTCTGTAAACAAACCTATAAATTACTATGAATCGGCACACAGTCTGCTTCAGAATTGCGTATAGTTTACATGCAATTATATATTGTGTTCATGTACAAACAATTTAAAAAATAAAAAAACACAAATGGTCAAGAACTGTCACCATCCAGCCATTTCAAAAATATCACCCCGGCACATGTCTATAGGGGCCTGTCAGAATATAAAGGTCATTTGTCAGCGCTCAGGCACATTCGTCTCCTGCAGCGGGATGTCCTGCGGTCCACGTGTTACTGCTACAACGGCTGAGATGTGAAATGTACATATTGCTGATGCATCCGCGTTTTCACAGCACTGATTAATTGAATTGAAATAGCACAATTTTGTCCTAATTTGATGGATTTCAAATTTCACATTGGATCACTGGGTTGATTTTGTTTGGAATTCAGTTCAGTTTATTAATATCTTGGCAATTAACAACCTGACTTTTGTGTGTTCAGTAATAAAGGGACTGTTCACACTAGTTTCACGCAACATTCTCAATAATAATAATAATAATAGTTCTGAAATGTCAATATCATTTGAAAACATAACTGATCAGACTAAATTCAATTATTTAAAATAAATAAAACGAAATATTTGTTTTCAACAAAAAATACTTTGTTACTTTGTTTGAGATAACGTAAATGTCAAAATTCATGTTGTTTTTTATGATTAGCAATATTGTTAAGATGTTAATAAACAATAAAATTCCACATTTCCAAATGTCATAAAATAAATGCAACATAGATGATGCATTTAAATGAACCATATGGAAAAACAGAATTTAAATAGACTTTTATTTTTTAAATATATGATAAAATGAATAAAACATAAAAAGTATTAAATAGTCAGTGTGAGTGAGTGAGTGAGTGAGTGAGTGAGTGAGTGAGTGAGTGAGTGAGTGAGTGAGTGAGTGAGTGACTGACTGACTGACTGACTGACTGACTGACTGACTGACTGACTGACTGACTGACTGACTGACTGACTGACTGACTGACTGACTGACTGACTGACTGACTGACTGACTGACTGACTGACTGACTGACTGACTGACTGACTGTCTACTCATCTGTTCTCAGGATGTAAGAGAAACATTTCTGGCCAGATTTGAAACTCTGATTCCATCATTCATTCAACTGAGTGATACTGAGAAAATGGCCTTGGAGAAAATGTTTTTTAACTACTTGCAGAGAATTTTATTTTATTGCAACTCTGCAGGAAGGTAGCCCACCAGGATCAGGGTTGGACACTCCTGTTCTACAATAAACTGTGCTGTGTGAAACTGTGAGAAAATCTAGTTAAAAATGCAAAGATGTAGTCAACAAAAAGTAATAATATCAGTTTAACATGTGAATATTTACATCTGCACATTTTTTTTTACATGAAAAAAACCTGGAGACCTGGAGGTCCTATAAGGGTCTTCCATAAGGGCCCTGGTCCTAGAACGAGATTTCTACTGGCCATTAATGTCCATCATGACCATTACATAGAGCCCAGTTTACCTTGAAACACCATTCATTGTCAATACTGTGGATAATCCTTTTTTATACCTAAACAGGAAACGTGTACTGGGAGATACATACTTTTCAAAATGCGGTAAATAACAACATGAGCAACATATAACTTAATTTTCTTTTCCAACATCTTAAGACAATGTTCACAATTAATAATGGCAGTTGTTTTGCATTTCTTTCTGAAAAAAGTAAGATTAATATATATTTACTTATCACAAAATGGTGATAAGCAATGGCACCCATGTTAATCAATTAATTTAATTTGTTACATTTATATAGCGCTTTTCTAGGCACTCAAAGCGCTTTGCACAGAAGGGGGGAATCTCCTCAACAATGTTGGGTTTAGGTCAGGCTGACTAATTGATTACAGAAAACTTTGTGACCAGCATCCTCAAGATAGACCAGGCTATGTTAAATGATAAAAGGATTTGATGAAAAAAAATCTTTCTTATGCCCCAAACAAGACACTAAAGAGTATGTATCTTGTGGTATAAGTTGCCTGTTTTAGGCTTAACTGTATTTTCATAGAAATAAACTTCAGATTCTGTATATTATTATTCATCTTTTTTATAGAGCCATCCAATCCTGTGACCGGTGTTTTCCAATGTATCCCTACATACCTACACTGTAAAAAAAAATCAGGTCTCCAATTGAAAATTTTCTAGTGACTGATCACATCTAAATTTTTCAGCTGGCCAAATTGAATTTCTGTGAATTGATGTAATTTAATTCACAGAAATTCAATTTGGCCAACTAAAAAAAATAGATGTGATCAGTCACTAGAAAATTTTCAATTGGAGACCTGATTTTTTTTTTTACAGTGTATGATATTGCCTCATTTACATGAATTTAAAGATGTCCCACATGGTGACCAGAAGGCTTTTTGTTCAAGGTCTTATGGCAGCATATCTAAACGGTACTGTACAGCATTCATGCCTCTTCAGCACATTCGCTCTGACTGGAGAGGGATAAATTACCTGCTGCAATGAATGGATGGAGCCGCCAGTTCATGCTGATCTCCGCAGGTTATAATTCCATTTACTGTAGCAATGCAGCTTTATAGGCAGGTTTCACAACAAAACAAATCTAAAATTATAGTTTTTACACTAGGATTCTTTAAAAGTTAAGTACATACACATTCAAATTACTCTGTGCATATTATTCCAAAATATTTGTATCTAAATAAATTATAATATAAAATAAATGAATACATTATGCCAATGCTTTGTTTGTTTGTAATAACTGCCAACTTGTTTTTTTTTTTATTTTTTTTTTTAGAATGGCTGTTATTTTCATTCTCATTGGTAAATCTCACTTTGGGATTGTTGGTCATGTAGTACATCACCAGGAATTCTGCAATTTGAAAATTAAACTTTCCTTCCTTTCCTTTCCTTGCGTCACCAAGACCATCTTTTCACTGCATCCATTCGATCAAATCCATCCCACGTCCTGCCTTTCTTTTTTTTTCTCTCTTGTTTTTGTAGACTTTTGACTTTACATACACTTAAAGAGGACCTATTATGCCTTCTCTTTATGGTACATTTTCCACGTTCTTTAGTGTGTAATGTTGCTGTTTGAGCATGAAAAATTTACAAAGCACAAATTTAAACCAAAGAACAGACTGTGAACATTTTTGACAATGCACCTTCACTCTCTTCCATTGTAGAGAAGTGAAGTTCAATGTCCAAGTATAGCACTGACATCTTGGGGTCTGAGTCTGTGCAATAGTGAACGTGAAGTGGAGCCGCGGTATCAAGGCCCCACCCCCTCTACAGTTTACTGCAGAACAACTCATGATATAAACAGTTATGGAAGTGTAGAAATTAGTTGTAGTTCCAATCTCCTCCCTAAAATCCCCCAAAATTTCCATTGGTGCCTCAGTGACTACTTCGCTCAGAAAATCTGTCAATCTTAGCTGTCAATCATGGTGTCACACTCCCTTTTTTATAGCATTAAATAACTAACTAAAAACAAACTTACTGACTGTGTTACTGACAGACTGTGAAGATAGGAGCTGCAGCAATAGACCCTTTCACACATACAGTCTTTGGTAAATTAACGGTAAATTAAGAGAGATCATGTAAAGAGATCATGGGCCCTATCATACACCTGGAGCAATGCAATGCCAGGCACGACGCAAGTTTTTTTTGCTAGTTTCAGCACGATGCAGTTATCAATTTCCTGTCCAGCGCTACATTGTTTAAATAGCAAATGCACTCGCGCCCATCTGTGTTACTGACAGACTGTGAAGATAGGAGCTGCAGCAATAGACCCTTTCACACATACAGTCTTTGGTAAATTTACGGTAAATTAAGAGAGATCATGTTAAGATAATGGGCCCTATCATACACCTGGAGCAATACGACGCCAGGCACGAAGCAAGTGTTTTTTTGCTAGTTTCAGCACGATGCAGTTATCATTTTCATGTCCAGCGCTACGTTGTTTAAATAGTAAATGCACTCGCACCCATCTGTTTACCCAAGTAAAACATCTGAAAACGAGGTGTGTTCAGGTGCATTGTTGGTGTGTTGCTATTTTGAGGAACTGAAAACGACTGTGCCATTGACCAACAAAAACTTGGTCTAAAGTTAATAGCGTAGTATTTTTTGTGTTATTTGAAGGGCACGTTTGTAATATGCGCCTATAGGCGGGTGCACAATGCACGTACACTCTGCTTATCACATACACAGGGACGCTTATTAAGAGACTAGGTACAACCAATTTGGACCATGAGCCTGGTGCGCCGGTCGTTTTTTCCATCGTTAAACTAGTGGATTTGGTCACGCTCTAAGTGCACTTGCGCCATTTGCTTTAGACCATGCGCTCAGATGGTTAAAATAGGGCCGATGTGTTAACAGCATTTGTCTATTTACCGGTAAAATCATTCTGGTAAATATACGGTAATTTACTGGGATTACTGTGTGAAAGGAGCTAATGCCAAATATGTGAATGCCAAACATTCAAACATGAAAACCTGTCCTAGTAGAGCCCAAAAACAAACTCAAAACTTCATAATATTTAAAAGGGCAGCAAAATGTTCCTTGCATAAAAGGTCTGATTCATATTGCATTAGCGATATGCAATATGAATCACAGTTCACACTGAAGTCACTTTCAAACCAAGCAGCTTTCTGTTGGTCAACACTGTGAATTTGCGTGACCAACTAGAACATGAGCAAAACCTGCGTAGGGACATTTTCACCCTAATGCTAAACGTATGGTCGCGCAGATCCTTATTGGAATGACTGGATTTCACCTGCAAACTTTTGCCAAACAGTCAATGTGACCGCACCATAAGTCACACAGTCTCAAGGCCCGTTTATACTTCTGCGTCGAGAGTACGCCGTAGGCTACGCGCGTAGCCGACGCCGTCGTGAGCATTTATACTTCTGCGCTGTTGTCTGCGTCAATATGCAATTCCACATGCAGGAGCTAGTAGGCAGTGTCCTCGGGCATGTTGGTGTAATCAAGACAACAGCCGAAGAAGAAGCAGTTTGTTGCTGTGCATTCATGTCGGAGTATCAGCAGCAGTGAGAGAGCGTCTTTTCTTGCAGCTTGAGTTGTTGTATCTAATACAAATTAAGCATCTCTAGTTGATTAGTAAAGTTAAATAAGGCGATCTGGCGCTGGAATGTGTTTGGGAAATCATGCAGAGCTCGTGGCCGCTGTTTTCAGCAGCGGTGGCTCGAGCAATCGATTGCTGTTGCGGAGACTTCATTCACGAAATATACCCTAATGTGTCCCTGTTCATGGTATACAATTACTGATTAACATCTTTGGTTTTAATGAGAAAATAAATAAACTATACTCAGCGGATCTATGTATTTATTTACTACCATAAAGAATCGCTGGACTGCAAAATATTGTGTTATAGCAGTCGTAAGGAACTATCATCCCATTTCTTGACACACACACACACACACACACACTCCTATCGCAGATTTTTTATTTATTTATTGACCTGAGGGAAGGGTTCTGGCAGACCAATCACAGCGCTTGCGGTCCGCGTAGAATTGACGCGTTGTTACATTTTTGGAGAGGTGCGCGTCAGGCTACGGCGTAGGGTACGGCGTATCCAACGCGTCTATGCGTAGGGTACGCCGTACCCTCTGCGTGCACTCGACGCAGAAGTATAAATTGGCCTTCAGTCTTGATGCTGACTGATTACTCTTTTAGTTTGCACTCACAGACTAGAATGACCGAATTAATTGAGGAAAGCACATAGCATTTTTATCAGGCCACTGTGAACCAGAATGAACCAGGCCAGTCAAGGTCACTGTCTGCTCCTGAAAATTACCTTGAGATAGTGGACATCTTCCCTCATTACTCAGACACAAGATCTGAAGGTAATAGCTCAGAAGAGACGGATTTGGGAGGGAGTGAATGAGATTTTAGGGGGCTTGTATTTCCTTTATCTCAGCTTAGAGACCAAACAGAAACCCAATCATTCCCCTTGGAACAAAGTTTGACTTTGAGAATGGAAGGACATTGGGGAAGACCAGAAATAAAAACAAAAGGCCCTGTTCACGTCAAAGAACCACACGAAAAACTGATGAAGAACCCGATAGCCCGGCTATCTGTGTAACTGAGGATATATCAATGGTTTACTTTCCAAAATTGCTTGCTTCAGTGCAATGCCCTTTAAAATTAACTGAAGCTCTGCTTTCCACTGCACGTTCTGTTTTTAATCAGTTTGGCTGAGTCGGACAGTTAAACTATTCATGTTAAAAGGATCCCAGTAATTTTAACCTGTCCTCTGTACCCTTGGATTTCTTTCGTACAGGTCCGTCAGAGTCAAGGACTATCCGTCTACAACAGTGGTTCTCAACCTTTTTTGGGCCAGCGCCCCCTATCCATTATCCAGGTCCCTTAACGCGCCCCCCCCACCTCTCCACACACACACACCCACCAAAAAAGAGCTATGTGTGCTAATTATTATTCTGTTGTAATAATAATAATATGTATATTATTCACAATATTATTGTCCTTATTATTAATATTATTATTAAATCCGTAACTTTTTTTGTAGGGTGATATCAGCTAAATTGGGCCACTTTTTGGTAAATCGCTTGGGACAATAATACAATACCATATATGCCTTTTCCATGTGTTTTTATGATTATTAATCACTGTTTTTGATAATGTTGTGTTGAAATTATGTAAAAAATATATAATTATTTAAGCCCTACAGTTCTTAAAACATCAGCTGTGCCAACTTTTTTTTGCATAAGCAGTTTCAGGTAAAATGGGCCGCTGTTTCAGGTAAAATGGGCCACTATTTCAGGTAAAATGGGCCGCTGTTTCAGGTAAAATGGGACACTATTTCAGGTAAAATGGGCCGCTGTTTCAGGTAAAATGGGCCGCTGTTTCAGGTAAAATGGGCCACTATTTCAGGTAAAATGGGCCGCTGTTTCAGGTAAAATGGGCCGCTGTTTCAGGTAAAATGGGCCACTATTTCAGGTAAAATGGGCCGCTGTTTCAGGTAAAATGGGCCGCTGTTTCAGGTAAAATGGGCCGCTGTTTCAGGTAAAATGGGCCGCTGTTTCAGGTAACCAATGGGCCAGTCAAACTGCAAAGGGAAATAGTGATTTATCATCAATTTTAATTTTATGTAGCCACATAAATTTAAACTGCATTAAACAAACTTCTGCCTTCTGCATTGAATGCTGCCAGACAAGTCGTTGTCTCCCCCTTCTCTCCTGCACACACCTCCATACATGGTTGGCCAACCTGTCCAATGACCTTTGTCGAACTGAACTGGGCTTCGTTTCCCAAAACCATCGTTTTCCTTCTCCCTCTCTCCTCTATTCTTGCTTTCTTCTCGTTTGTCATACTCACTGTAAATGAAATATCTACCACCATTATTACTGGTGGGGGGACATGGTGTGTGTGTGTGTGTGTCGGTGTGTGCTTGTTTATGTGATTTATGAGGACACAAATTTGTATAATGACATTTACCAATTACACTGGTATTACAACATCAAAGTGGTTTATGAGGACATTCTAAATGTCCCTGTAAATCAAATCGCTTTAAAAACATACTAAACAATGTTTTATTAAAAATGTAAAAATGCAGAATGTTTCCTGTGATGGTTGGGTTTATGGGTGGGGGGATAGAAAATACAGTTTGTACGGTATAAAAATCATTACGCCTATGGAGAGTCCCCATAATGTTGTTGCACCAACATATGTGTGTGTACAAAGCGGTAATGTTTGCACTTAGGTTTTATTACGCGGGTTCTCACACACACTGAAGCACTCGCTGTGTTTTCAGCCTCTGTAGCCTGACATGAACTTCATCTTCAAGCCGCTCTGAGAGGAACTTCTTGAACATTTTTCCCGTTTTACCGTTCATTTGAGAAAACGGCCACCCGTCAAAATAAAAGTTCGGTTTAATTTGACAGAAATATATTACTGTTGTACAGTAAAATTTAGACAAGTCTCAATGCAATAATACTACTAATAAAATATTATCAAAACTTATATTTTTAAGGAATTATCACGTTCTCTTCCATGTTTTAATTTTATCAATAAAGCTCACGTTGACAAAAAAACTGTTTAATTTCATATGAATAAAATTTAAAGTAAATTAATATTTCATGTCTTCATTTGATTTGAAAACAGAATTTGAAAAATGAAACGGAATTGGATGGGGGAAAACAGGCTATTTCATAAGGCTCTAAAGATGTAATTTTTGCAATTTTTTATATATATATATATATATATATATATATATATATATATATATATATATATATATATATATATATATATATATATATATATATATATATATATATTTATATTTATTTGTATTTATTTATTAATGGATTTCACAGGGTTCTAATCATTAACCTTAGGCCTACTTTCAATAAAAAAATTATATAATCATGATTTTTCATGAATAAAATAAATATTATAATTATAGGCCTAAATTCCTTGGTATCAGCTTTCATCAATGGTAGGCTATAGCCTAATTCATAGTCTACAAATTAAAACTAATTTGGTTTGTCATGATTAATTCGTGTTCATGATCAGTAAAATAAAAACAAAAGCTTCTAGCAAAGAATAAACACACAGGAACCGTTAAATTATTGTAGTATTAATTATTTTTTTAACTATCTTGATAAGCTACTATCCACGCAACGTTTTGCGCTCAGATGTGACGGTGGAATTAATACATTACCTAAATGTTATTACAGTGTCAAACTGTCATTTTCTCCTTACAGTCTTGCGAGTTAACAATAATGCCTGACCAGTGAATTAGGCTACTTGGTGAACTAGCCCTATTCGCACGGGATTAGTATTTCTGGGGACCTCGTGTGATTTACAAATTACGCACAGGATGCATTCGCACAGGATAAGCAAAGTGTGTGATTTTATTCGTATTTACTGACTTAGCCTATCTCCCGGATATGATGTCAATACTTATAAATGTTTTTTTTTCGTTATAGATTTAGCTGTATCATATGATGTATCATAAAACAACAGTTCCTTACCGCGTGCTGTTATGTTATCTAGGCTTGTTGCGATCAGAGGCGTCGCAATAGGGCAGGCAAGGCAGGCACTTGCCTGGGGCCCCGCCTTTTGAGGCAATGCTTTCGCCACCTCCTCTCCTTCTTCAAACTGTATAAAATGCATGATTTGATTTTTTAAGCATGAAGAGAACTTATCCGTTTGGCTTGGCCGCTCGCTCCAACAAATAGTTAAAATAGATAAAATAAAGAAAGCAAACAGGATGCGTGCTTTCTTTCGTCTGCAGCGCATCTCATAAATGAACCGAAACTAAGCGTATTAGGCTTCTTGCCTCACATATATATGAGAAATATATCTAGCCTGAAAGCTTGAAATGTCTACTTTTAAACGAACAAATTCAAATCGAAAACAAATATTCTCTGGTTGTAATCCGTATGAAAAGTGCATTTCTCTCTAAAGGCGCGTCCACAAGGCGCAGCGGAGAGGCGGCATCGTCAACTTCATCTCTCCAGCCGACACTGACTCAGAAAATACTAGTTTAATAATAAACAAATAAAATGGCTCCTTGTTATTTTTTTCTGACACATTTATAATCATTACTTTTGCCAGTGTTTTTTCTCAAGCTTTAAGCGTGTGCGCCGCTTCCATGCACCCAGCTTATATATTTAAGCAGCCTAATTAAATGAGTCTAATATAAATGTGCACTATTTAATTAGTAGGCTAATAAGTATATCCAGCTCTTCTACATTAAATTAGTTTGAGTTAACATAGGCTAGTTGATAAACGAATAAAATAAAGTGATTAAAATGATAACCATATTTCTATATGTCGGATAATTTCTTGTTCCTGTCACCACCACACAAAGCACCGTTTTTAAGGTGACAATTGGTTATAAATATGAAGGTTGTACTGTATTTTGAAGATATTGTATGAAGATGAAGATTGACATTTTGTTAATTAAACAAAAGCACTTTATTTAGTTTTTTTTTTTTATATATATATATAAAAAATATATATATATATATTGGTTTTATGTGTTTTGACTACTTTTTGTATGTTGTAAAATTAGATAACAAAGATAGGCTGTATTAAAAAAAATTTTAAATAGGGCCTCATTGATTAATTTTGCCTGGGGCCCCCACTCAATGTTGGTTCGCCTCTGGTTGCAATAGTCGGTGTTACACCGGTTACATCACTTTTCCACCGTCGTTTTGATTTTGTATAACCTAGTAATAAAAATAGTTCAGTTAGAGAACAGAAGTTACAATTAAAAACTGAACTGAGCACAGACCAGCAGCAGGAGATTTCATTTATCACAAGAGTGAGGAACTGACAATATGAATGCAGAAGATTAAAGCTAAATGTAAAAGCACCCATTTAAGCGAGCTTGTCATTGTATTGTTCTGTTTTTGTGTTTTTCATTAATAATAATATTGAACACACCTTTCAAGCAATTCGCTCCCAAATTGGCTCTAATTCTAAAGTGAAAGTATAATGTGCACAGCCGCACAGGGATTTATAACGGTGTGCGTTATGAATGCAGCCTTCGTTCTTCGCGAAATGTGGATACAAATGCGCACAGGAAACAAAAACCTTGCAAAAGTTATATACGACCCTCCAAATCCTGGCCAAATCACAGAGATGGCGATTCGCATAGGACTAATATTATCACAGGGTGTGTTCGGCGGAATATGGTAGGTCATTCGCGGGGTAATTTTATAAATTACAGACATGGCCGATTCGCACTGGATTAAGATCACAAACAACCTCCGCAATTATTACAAATGGCTAGAGGTCACCAGGCAATAAATCCCGTGCGAATAGGGCTTTTAAGAAAACATTTTGGCATTAGGCATTGCATTGATTAATGCCTAAAAATTTAAAAGTTTTACCTTTATACAAATAAAATTCATCACCGGAGTGAATATGAACATGATTTATTGTGGTTCTTAAGTCAATACTTTTTTAATGGCTTGTCAACTTCCCATTCCTCCGCTGCGTGATTCCAGTCAGCGCTGGATTCTAGCCACCACCGGATTGAGCGCTTTAGTCATAGTAAAATAAACGATATAGTTTACGTCGCATTAAACAGGCAGATTTTATAATGTGGTAGGCATTATTTTGCAAGTAATTAGCATACATGTTTAATTTTGTCTTGCCTGGATCTTTGCATAGGATCTTTGGTATAAACTTGTGAACGCCCCCCAGGAACACCTGAACGCCCCCCTTTCAAGAATCTTGCTTCCAACGCCCCCCGTTGTGCTCTGAACGCCCCCTGGGGGGCGGTACCGCCCCCGTTGAGAAACACTAGTCTACAACATGCTTTCATTGTCGAGGCCTCAAAGAATTGTGGAAGGGGGTTTGAGTACTAGAAAATATAGATTGTAATATTGATTGGTCAGTCGTTATATTTGAAATAATTCCACACATCATTTTTTAAATAGTTTTACTGAATCCTTTCAGCTACCAAAAAGTGTCTCGCACTCATAGTTGTATATACTGTAACATATCATCGCTGTCAGGCGGAAACCTTGTATCCCTATATTTTAACTTTTTTTCCCCAGTTTTTGACTAAACCTTTTCCATTGGAACTGTCTGTAAAACTCCTTTCCGTCTCTATTGTAAATGAAGTGCTGCACACATTTTTGAACATCTCTGCTTGTTTGTAATGCAAGGGTAAACAAAGAACTGGTTATATGAATAATTACAGTGTTTTCTTTACACAAGAAACACTATAAAGGCTAATGTTTTATGTATTTGAGGAGCTGAGAAGAGTGACTTAGTCTAGTATTTGACATTGAGTCATAGCCAATACTGTCTTAAATAGCCTGTGCGTGTAACGGTTGGTGAACCAGGAACAGGCTTAAGACTTATAAGATCAAAATACAAACTTAGACTTTAATAATGACGCTCAGGAACAAACAGAAAGGTAAGGAAACACACTCCATCATAACAGTGAATAGACAAAGACCGAAGGCGGAGGTGCAACTTAAGTAGAGAACAGAAACAAGATGATTGACTAAACACAGCTGAACCAAACTATACTAATGAGGGTTACTAAGGAAACTGTGACAAAGGAACATGTGACAGAAATCAAAACACAACAGAAAGACCAAACACACAGACAGACATGTGACAGTGCATAGCACATCGTCTTTAATAACACAAGATTTTGGCCAAATGACAGAAAAAACTGAGCGCCCACATAACTACAAAAAACGTTATAAGTTTATGAAAGTGTAATACAATGCCTCAGATGCTGCCGTTCTAATGTCATTGACTTGGCTTGCTCAGTTGGGGACACTACATTTTCAACTAAATATCCAAATAAATGTAATTACTAAACTAAATTAACTATATCAACTAAATTGCTGATCTGCCCACATTGTCACTATATGATAATTGAAATGAGCAGATGACATCACCGTTTTCTCCAGAGTGGCTGTAACTACAGCTGAATCAAATTCTGTTGCATTATTGCAGTGAAGCTGCTTTGAAACAATCTGCATTGTAAAAAGCGCTATATAAATAAAGTTGACTTGACTTGACATGAACACACATGTCAGAAATTCTCAGAAACTTCCTGGTCAAAAACCTTGTAATCCATTTGAACTTGATTTTGGTCAAATGTTAATAATCTAATGACACATGAAAGGGTCTAACCGCATATAACGCCACAATATCAATTTTGACAATGCAGTGTTTAATTTTTATTATTATTTTTAAATACAGTGTTTTTTCCATTTGTTTCCGCCCAACAGTGATGATATAGGGGACCTAACGCAGGGTTAGTTGTAACACAAATGGTTTGAAACTTTCCACTCATGCCAGGATGACGAAACGTAGTGTATTTACTAGTTGCCATATTAGATTAGATTAGATTAGATTCAACTTTATTGTCATTACACAAGTACAAGTACAAGGCAACGAAATGCAGTTTAGGTCTAACCAGAAGTGCAATAGCAGCAAGTGCAGGATATACAACGTTTGCATAAGTGCAGGACATGGATATGTACTGAGTATATATTAATATATCTATAAATAGAGAGATGGTTATTACTATAAACAGAATTTACAGGTGAATATGTACAGAATTTACATATCAACATTATTTAGAGAAAAAAATTGCGCCAAAATTAAAAAAATATTTGGAAGATATCACTGAACATTTATTTAACCAAAGAAAAAGTACATTTCTTACTTAAGTTTATTTTTCATCTCTGTTTTTTGTGTTTATTTAAAATAAGACAAATCTGATATTATTTTAATCGAATATCTGTTATTTAACAGGTGAGACAGTTCTTTAATTCTGATCTAACCAGCAGAAGACACGAGCCGCGGTTTAAATCCCAGTTGTGGGATTACAATGAGCCCCTATTAGAACTACGCTATTATATTCTATACTTTTATGAATTCTTTTGAGAAACCGTGTGAAAAAGGACCATGAGATTCAATGTTCCGAAATTATTAATTATTATTATTAATTTTAACTATGCTGTATAGCTGTATTTAACGATGTGTTTGTTGTCAAACTCAATAATTACTATACGTTTAATGATTAAAAAGTGCCATTAATTTATTTTAAAAAGTTAATAATTGTATTTTTTTGACAAAATATTTTAGTTTGTCTTGGATATTTTTTTATTATTTCAGGTAACATTTTAAGCTGTAATTTGGTCATGTTACAATGTGCCTCTCACATGTTACAATGTACCCCACCTATGGGGCATGTTGTCACATTTCACTTCCATTCTTTCGGGGTAAATCAAGAAAAAAGTATATACTGTAGTAATGAAACAAAACCACATAACTGTACTAGACGTGTGAAATTAATGTGGGTAAAATAAATACTCTGAACCCCAAGTGGATTTACACAAAATGAGAAAGTCAAAAAGCATAAGGTTGTGCCCCGCTCTCCCCTATTCCAATATTTAAAGGTCCCGTTTTTCGTGTTTTTTTTAAGCTTTGATTGTGTGCAATATAACGTGTTCATGTTTCATGTGTAAAAAAACACCGTATTTTTCACACAATTTACTTATCTGTATACCGCTGTTTTCACTGTCCTCAAAACGGCTTGAAAGATTTCCCTGTTCTATGAAGTCCCTCCTTCAGAAACACGTAACGAGTTCTGATTGTGCCAGCGGTTCCCGTGTTGTGATTGGACAGCAGCATAGCGCACATTGCCCGGAAAGGTCACGCCTCTTACCATAACGGGGAGATGAACGAGCTCAAACTACAGCCCCTGGAGGCCAAACAAAGGTGATTTGACTCCGGGATGAAAATAACAGCGTCTGAACGACATGGCGACAAACGCAACCGAACCGAACCGAACGCAACCCTTCCTCTTCTCCACGAGGGAGCAACAAGACCACGCCCCCTTTTTCGCGTATTCTTGTGGGCGGAGGTTAGTCGACAAACTGCTCTACTTACGTAATTAAAGCAGGATGTACCAGGATGTAGTCCAAACCGGCCGTTCGCTGTAGGCTTTGAAAGGGAACTTCTGTTAAATAAAATATCTCGCTTGGCATTGAACTTTGAGCTTTATAATTTTACAGGTATTATATATGCTCAAACAGCAACATTACACACTAACTAAACTTTGAAAAATGGGATCGCGAAGAACGGGACCTTTAAACCTGTCTACTGCAGATTTCAGATGCCGCTAAAATTTACACAGTGCACCTTTAATATATTTTATTGTAATGTTTATTGTTGTGTAAAATAGTTGATGCATGTTAAAAAGAGTTAAGCACAATAAGCTGCAGAAAACAACTAATTTCTCACACTGTCTGACACACTCCCAAAACGTGCACACAGAAAGCTGCTTCTCTGACAGCATGTGATCCGGAATTCAGTTATCTTTTGCATCTCGAGCGGTCAAATAAATACACAGTTATGTCAAAATGCCTGTCTTGGCGAGTATTGACCTTTTAGCTTAAATCCTTTAAAGCTCTCCTCTAAATCCTCTAAACTTTTTCAGTTTATTCTTAGCTAAAAACACTTAGGTCTTTCAAAAATATATGTTCTCATTAATGTATATTTACTTCTTTCAAGTAATAAAGTATTATTCTCGTAAGTTATTATATGCCATTTAAAATACATACGGGTAGGGGTTCGAATGCAGGTCGCCATGTTGCCCCTCCATCTTGAAAGTACATTAGCCAAAGAGGGACATACCCGTAAATTCAAGCTTCGCCTTTCGCGTTTTAACACTCGATGGCACTGTACAAAATTCTCTGCCTCACGCATGTGCGCGTCAACTTGTTCAGACTTGTCTGGTGCATACACAGAGAGTTTTCATCTCAGCAGCGTCCAGTAACAGAGTTATACGGAGTTTTCCTGGCTTGTTTATTCCTCAAAAGTCTGTTTTTCCTTGTGTGGTATTTCTGTGCGTTAATAACTCCGTAAGTAATAATAGTTATTGTCATTGTAGATGTGTTTCAGAGTGTGTCATCGGGTAATTCAGTTGATGTCACCTCAGAAGTATTTTTGTGTCAACATACAATAGCGTAACAATGTTTATTCGTTTATAGAAAATATTTGCTTGTAATGTATGTTGATGGAAATATGTATCAGGTCTGATCGGCATATTAACAATTGTTATACAGAGCGCACTGCAATGCTAAAGCTGCGCACACACTTTTGTAATCCGACACCGCTTGTTAGCAGCAGCGGTGGCAGCTCCTTTTAATGCAGCTGCATTTAGCGCCTATATATGGTACAATAAGCTCTGGTTTACGGTTACATTATACAAATGTAACTTGTAAGTATAGTTATACAGTTCTTAACTGTGTATCTTCTGTCATGTCATTATCATGTATATTTACCATCCTTATTTGTTCTCTCACAGAAACCACATTAATGTACATATCCACGCAAACCTGTTTATGCCTTGCAATTGGATGACTGAATAAACATTACTATCATCAAAGTTCACTCTGGATTAGCTGCAGTTCTTTCTAGCCGAATAATTAGGCCAGTTGAGTTCCAACCATCCCACTGCGCACAGAATATCCCACAGGCACCGTGTCGAATGTGGACAAGGTCGAACTGGAACCCATGCTAATCTTGGACTAAATCGGCCACCGTAGGAGTTAAAACGAAATCGGAATTGAGAGGAACAGAAACTAAAATTCACTGGATGGTCATATACCTTTTCACCGCTAGATGGGGGAAAATATCACACAGTGTAGCTTTAACTCTTTTTTATTATTCAGGTAGGGTAAGGTTAGTCAATAGTCAAATATAGCCTAACCCATAAAGTACTCACAAGCCAGCAGGTTGAAGTCCTTCAGGAATGACGTAGAAGACTCCCTTGTAGTTGTTCTTTTTTGAGGCTCAGTTTGTAGTTATCAAAGGAGGCAATCGTAACAATAGAAACACTTTTTTTATTGGTTACAATGCAATGCAGTTAATGCAAAATAAAATTTAACTTAAAAACAGCTTAAGTTAAAAAGCTCTATAATCTAGCCTTAACCAGCGATATTGGAGATACCCCCCCCCCCCCCACCCACCCACTACTTTCAGGTGTTTCACTGCTCTTCACTTTCAGAAGTTGTTGTGATGCTTTCTTTTCCAAGAAAGAATGTGAAACATATCGATTGGTTATATAATTTTCGTTTTTTACATATATTAAGATATCGCATATTGTACTTTTCTTCAATATTGTGCAGCCCTTGATGACAGTATATGATTCTGGCTGGTTGGCAGGGATGGAGTCCTGGCTGCTCTTCTGTCATTGCAGGCTTTCATCCACACTCCGTCAGTACAAAGAACTCAATTAAATGCTTCCCCAGCTGAGGGGAAGAAGAGGAACATGCCTGATATTCATCACCCTTTGGTGTTCTGTCTTTTGGAAATCTGTCTATTGGGAGTCACCATTTTTGTAATTGCTTGCCAAAGACCTAGTAGCAACCACATAGCAACCAAATAACAACCAACTAGAACACCCAAACAAGTTTGCTCGGAAAACTCATATTTTATTCAGGAAGTGTAAAAATAATTTTTCTGAAAACCTACAGTTGCTATAAATATTTCCCTACTTTTCTAAGGTCTTAATTCAAGTTTGGTGCCACTTGAACACAATAACGTCTTAGAGAGAAGTAGGTGTTAAATAAACATATAGGTTCAGGGCATCAGATTTGATTCCTCTTTTAAATCATAAATTGTATTATCGATTAAATCTTCTATTCCCCAATGTCACATACAAAAGTGAGTATGTTGGGGTCACCAAAAGAGAATAAGCATCTTAAGACTTCTGATGTCTTTGTCCATGTGTGTTCTAGTTTGTTGGCATTTCTGAAGGCTGTTTTTTTCTCCGTGTTGAATTCATTATCTAGTGTGTCATCCCCTTGGGATGAGTGGAGAATGTTCTTTGCAGCTTTGCTTGAAATGTCATGTGTGTTGAATATGTGATGGCTTTAATGTGCAGCTGCATAGTATGAATAAGTAAACAGCATTTGAATGCAAAATAAAAATATAATATTTTTGCCTGCCAAACTCATATCACACATTATATATCACAGCTGTTAGTGGCCCTCTATTATGATTTATATTTATAAAGTAGGTTGTTTGTGTTATGTATGCCTGTACATTATATATATTTATATTAAAATATGAATTTATTATATTTTGGGAAATAAATCACTCAAAATGTTTTACCCATGTGTTGTTCCATCCAATATACACCGATCAGGCATAACATTATGACCTAATATTGACCCGTCGAGGCATGGACTCCGCTAGACCCCTGAAGGTGTGCTGTGGTATCTACCACCAAGATGTTAGCAGCAGATCCTTTAAGTCCTGTAAGTTGCAAGGTGGGGCCTCCATGGATTGGACTTGTTTGTTCAGATGCTTGATTGGATTGAGATCTGGGGAATTTGAAGTCAAAACCTCGTTGTTGTGCTCCTCAAACCGTTCCTGAACCATTTTTGCTTTGTGGCAGGGCGCATTATCCTGCTGAAAGAAGCCACAGCCACAGCCATCAGAGGGTGAAAGGGTGTATATGGTCTGCAGCAATGCTTAGGAAGGTTGTACGGGTCAAAGTATTATCCACATGGATGGCAGGACCCAAGGTTTCCCAGCAGAACATTGCCCAAAACATCACACTGCCTCCGACTTGCCTTCTTCCCATAGTGCATCCTGGTGTCGTGTGTTCCCCAGGTAAGCGATGCACACGCACACAGCCATCCACTTGATGTAAATGAAAACATGATTCATCAGACCAGGCCACCTTCTTCCATTGCTCTGTGGTCCAGTTCTGATGCTCATGTGCCCACTGTTGGCAATTTCGGTGGTGCACACATACGCAACAAACTGCGATGCACTGTGTATTCTGACACCTTTCTATCAGAATCAGCATTAACTTCTTGAGCAGTTTGTGCTACAGTAGCTCGTCTGTTTGATCGGACCACACAGGCCAGCCTTTGCTCCCCACGTGCATCAATGAGCCTTGGCCACCCATGACCCTTTGAGGACAAAATGTTCACTTGCTGCCTAATATATGCCACCCACTAACAGGTGCTGTGATGAAGAGATAATCAGTGTTATTCACTTCACCTATCAGTGGTCATAATCTTATTCCTGATCGGTGTGTGTATATATATATATATATATATATATATATATATATATATATATATATATATATATATATATATATATATATATATATATATATATATATATACAGTCATGGCCAAAAGTGTTGGCACCCCTGCGGTAAAAATAAATCTGCATTGTTTATCCTTTTGATCTATCATTCAAAAAATTTGCAAAAACCTAACCTGTCATTGAAGTAAAAGAATTGAAAGTGGGGGGAAACTCACATTACGAAATACTCACCTAAAGGATTATTAGGAACACCATACTAATACTGTGTTTGGCCCCCTTTCGCCTTCAGAATTGCCGTAATTCTACGTGGCATTGATTCAACAAGGTGCTGAAAGCATTCTTTTGAAATGTTGGCCCATATTGATAGGATAGCATCTTGCAGTTGATGGAGATTTGTGGGATGCACATCCAGGGCACGAAGCTCCCGTTCCACCACATCCCAAAGATGCTCTATTGGGTTGAGATCTGGTGACTGTGGGGGCTATTTTAGTACAGTGAACTCATTGTCATGTTCAAGAAACCAATTTGAAATGATTCAAGCTTTGTGACATGGTCCATTATCCTGCTGGAAGTTGCCATCAGAGGATGGGTACATGGTCATAAAGGGATGGACATGGTCAGAAACAATGCTCAGGTAGGCCGTAGCATTTAAACGATGCCCAATTGGCACTAAGGGGCCTAAAGTGTGCCAAGAAAACATCCCCCACACCATTACACCACCGCCACCAGCCTGCACAGTGTTAACAAGGCATGATGGATCCATGTTCTCATTCTGTTTACGCCAAATTCTGACTCTACCATCTGAATGTCTCAACAGAAATCGAGACTCATCAGACCAGGCAACATTTTTCCAGTCTTCAACTCTCCAATTTTAGTGAGCTCGTGCAAATTGTAGCCTCTTTTTCCTATTTGTAGTGGAGATGAGTGGTACCCGGTGGGGTCTTCTGCTGTTGTAGCCCATCCGCGTCAAGGTTGTGCGTGTTGTGGCTTCACAAATGCTTTGCTGCATACCTCGGTTGTAACGATTGGTTATTTCAGTCAAAGTTGCTCTTCAATCAGCTTGAATCAGTCGGCCCATTATCCTCTGACCTCTAGCATCAACAAGGCATTTTCGCCCACAGGACTGCTGCATACTGGATGTTTTTCTCTTTTCACACCATTCTTTGTAAACCCTAGAAATGGTTGTGCGTGAAAATCCCAGTAACTGAGCAGATTGTGAAATACTCAGACCGGCCCTTCTGGCACCAACAACCATGCCACGCTCAAAATTGCTTAAATCACCTTTCTTTCCCATTCTGACATTCAGTTTGGAGTTCAGGAGATTGTCTTGACCAGGACCACACCCCTAAATGCATTGAAGCAACTGCCATGTGATGGGTTGATTAGATAATTGCATTAATGAGAAATTGAACAGGTGTTCCTAATAATCCTTTAGGTGAGTGTAAAAGTTTTTC
This sequence comes from Gobio gobio, assembly GCF_949357685.1. Lineage (NCBI taxonomy): Eukaryota > Metazoa > Chordata > Actinopteri > Cypriniformes > Gobionidae > Gobio > Gobio gobio. The sequence continues at coordinate 19,847,485 of NC_137120.1, forward strand.
TCCAAAACATGTTGGCCACAATTATTGGTACCCCTAGAATTGTTTAAGAGTAAAATATCTCTGAAGTATATTCCCATTAATATTTTTTTTTTTTTAGCACACCAGGGTAACTAGGAACATGAAATTGTCCAGCTATGGCGTCTTGTTTCACAGGAGTATAGATATGAGGAAACACAAAGGCCAAATTCCCTTAATCATTTAATCACAATGAGTAAAACCAAAGAATATAGTTCTGATGTGCAGCAAAAGATTGTTGAGCTTCACAAAATAGAAAGTTGCTGTAAGAAAATAGCTAAAGCATTGAAAATCCCCATTTCCACCATCAGGGCATTAATTAAGAAGTTCCAATCAACTAAAGATGTTATGAATCTGCCTGGAATAAGACGTGTGTCTATATTGTCCTAATGCACGGTGAAGAGGAGAGTTTCAGTGGCCACAGACTCTCCAAGGATCACAGATGGAGAATTGCAGAGATTAGTTGAGTCTTGGGGTCAGAAAGCCTTAAAAAAAAAAATCTAACAACCCCTTCATCACCACATGTTGTTTGGGAGAGATTCAAGAAAAATCCTCCTCACTCATCCAAAAACAAATTTCAGCATTTTCAGTTGTCAGACACGACTGGAAATTAAAACGGGTTCTTTGGTCAGATGGAACTATATAAAAGAGCTTTTTAGCAGCAAACACACCAGAGGGGTTTGGTGCAAACAGGGATAAAAAGTACCCCATGCCCATGCTTAAAAATACAGCTGGATCTTTAATGTTGTGGGCCTATGTTTTTGCTGGAGGTCCTGGACATCTTGTTCAGATACCTGGTTTCCTGGATTCTAGCAAATACCAACAGATAAAAAATCAAAACCTGACAGCCTTTGCTAGAAATCGTATAATTCTTATGGGCCGTGGTTGAATCTTCCCTCAGGACAACGATCCAAAACCAACATCAAAATCAACACAAACATATGTCACTGAACACAAAATGAAGCTTCTGCCATAGTCATCCCAGTTCCCTGACCTTAACCCTATAGAAAATGAGTGGGGTGAACTGAAGAGAAGAAGCATCAACATGAATCTGGGAATCTGAAGGATCTGGAGAGATTTTGTACGAAGGAAGGGTCTATGATCTCTTGTCAGGTGTTCTCCAAACTCATCAGGCATTATAGAAGAAGACTCAGAGCTGTTATCTTGGGAAAAGGAGGTTGCAAAAAGTATTTAATAAATGGGTGCCAATAATTATGGCCGACGTGTTTTGGAGAAAAGCATTTTATTTATAATGTGATTTACCCCCCACTTCCAATTCTTTTACTTCAATGAAAGGTTAGGTTTTTGCGAATTTTTTGAATGATGGATCAAAAGGATAAACAATGCAGATTTATTTTTACAGCCATCTTTGATCATATTTACCAGGGGTGCCAACACTTGACTGTATATACACTCACCAGCCACTTTTTTAGGTACTCCTTTCTAGTACTGGGCTGGATCCCCTTTTGCCTTCAGAACTGCCTTAACTCTTCATGGCATAGATTAAACAAGGTGCTGGAAACATTCATCAGAAATGTTGGTCCATATTGACATCGACACCATCCGGCAGCCTGAACTGTTGATACAAGGCAGGACGATCCATGCTTTCATGTTGTTTACGCCAAATTCTCACCCTACCATCTGAATGTCGCAGCAGAAATCGAGACTCATCAGACCAGGCAACGTTTTTCCAATCTTCTGTTGTCCAGTTTTGGTGAGCCTATGTGAATTGTAGCCTCAGTTTCCTGTTCTTAGCTAGCAGAAGTGGCACAGTGTGATCTTCTGCTGTAGCACATGATCTGCTTCAAGGTTTGATGTGTTTTGTGTTCAGAGATGCTCTTCTGCAGACCTCGGTTGTAACGAGTGCTTATTTGAGTTATTGTTGCCTTTCTATCAGCTGGAACCAATCTGGCCATTCTCTTCTGACCTCTGGCATCAACAAGGCATTTTCTCCCACAAAACTGCCGCTCACTGGATATTTTCTCTTTTTCGGACCATTCTCTGTAAACCCAAGAGATGGTTGTGTGTGAAAATCCCAGTAGATCAGCAGTTTCTGAAATGCTCAAACCAGCCTGTCTGGCACCAACAACCATGCCACGTTCAAACTCACTTAAATCACCTTTCTTCTCCATTCTGATGCTGAGTTTGAACTTCAACAGATCACCATTTAATCTTCATTAAAGTGGTTCGTACAACTTCAATTATTCCTGAAATCAGGAATGGCTTTTTTTTTTTAAAGAAGAAAAAGAAATGGTAGATATGATCGACTTTTTATTTTTGTGTGAAATATTTCTTTACCATGCTGTACTCTCTTTTACATTGGCTGTGTAGTAATAAGCTTTGCATATTAATTAGATGCTTGTATACTAATGAATCTCCATTTTAAGGGGTATGGGGTCAAGCTCTGTTCTCTCGCTACTAATTACACATACACATTACAATTAAAAAGTACATGCTGTGCAGGTGAAAATCTGTTCACTTAAATATGTATTAAGAAATAAAATGAGGTCTTTTGTAGCACAAAAAAAATCTGGTTAATATTAATCCACTGATGCATACTGTAAACACCTTTGACTTTAGTGGTGACCCGATGTCGTACAAATTCACTAAAAAGTGTTTGGCTGTTCACTGTAGGATAAGATGTAACATACACTATATTGACAAAAGTATTAGGACACCCCTCTAAATCATTGAATTCAGGAGTTCCAATCACTTCCACACCCACAGGTGTATAAAATCAAGCACCTAGGCATGCAGACTGCTTCTACAAACATTTGTGAAAGAATGGGTCACTCTCAGGAGCTCAGTGAATTCAAGTGTGGTACCGTAATAGGCTGCCACCTGTGCAATAAATCCATTCATGAAATTTCCTCACTACTAAATATTCCACAGTCAACTGTTAGTGGTATTATAACAAAGTGGAAGCAATTGGGAACAACAGCAACTCATCGACGAAGTGGTAAGCCACGTAAAATCACAGAATGGGGAAAAAAATCACAGAAAAATCACTTCCGCTGGTAGCCTGTTATGTCCTCGCTCAGGGGCTCAAGGACACGGCATGTGTAGCGATACCTCCGCCCAGTTCTTTCTCTCTGCTCCTGACCTCCACGGCCCGACTCCTGGCCTCGCTTGCCTCGAGTGGGGCACGCGTCGAAGTCAGCACATCTTAAACCAGTATTGACGAAAGACAATCCACAAGCTTCCTCACGTATCCTTAACAATGTCTCGCGACCATAACTTAAAGTGGCAAGTGTATTTAAAACACAAACGAACACAAAACAGACAGCGCACATAAGAGCTCTTACTACGGCGCCATGCCTCGGCGCCATGACAGTCCAGTCTGTAAAGCACGCTACCACTGGACTCTAGAGCAGTGGAGACGCAGAGCTGCCAACTCTCACGCATTGGCCGTGAGACACACGCATTTGATTGGTCTCACACGCCACACCCCAGATTTCTCACGCTGAAGTGTCAACCCGGTCAGTCATGCCTGAAAGATGAGTTTATCTATAGATCTACATGTTGAGCCGATCATGTTGATCGATTAGTTATGCTCTCGGTGAGGGGGTTCAAGATAAATGGGCAAATAAATACGGGGTTGTTGCGCGACCTAAAGCTACATTCCGCTTTGGGTTCAGACGAGAACGAGCCTGTAATGAGCGAAGTGGAGCGCTGTGACGCTCAGGGGTGCGTTTTCCGAAAGCGTTGTTCGCTTACTATGGACACAAGTTCCCTCATTATAAGCAGAGTTTAACGAGTCGTGTTTCCCGAAACCATAGTTCCAACAAACGTTCGCAAACAGCATCGCAAAGTTGATTTGCATACATTTTGTTCTTGCACTGATGTTAAATGTGTAGCCATTTTGCACTTTGGCAGCCAGTTTGAGATATAGGCTATATTTGAGTATGTGTTTTGAGTAACTGTATTCTGACAGTTTTTTTCCATAGAAATGACTGGGGAAAAGTGTCCCAATAACCCTGAATTCACCCTATACTCTTTGAAATCATAATTACATTGCACTACAGTATGAAGCTTAAAACCCCAAATATTATAACATTCTTCATTAACAATTATTCAGTTATTTGTAACAATCTCATTGTAAAAAAGAAAAAGAAAAAAGTGGTTTCAATGTAGCCAGCTACTTTTTGATAGTAACTTGTAGTGTAGCTACTTTTTCAAAAGGGTAGCTTGAATGTAACTTAACTACTCAAAGTAGTTTTTACTACAACACTGTTTTTTTAGATCAGCCACAGCAAAAAAAGAACCACACAACAGACAGAAGAGCAACAGACAGGACAGTTTTTTTCCCTTTTCTTCCCTGTAAGAGTGCGCTGTAGGTTGATGTATAATCAATTTGTTCTATTTGGACAAAACCATGCCTCTAGGCCTACATAGTGCTTTAAAATTGTGTGTGTGTGTGTGTGTGTGTGTCTATAGGATATAGGCTACTGTAGGCCTACAACACGTCATAGGCCTATAGATGCATTTTGTGTGTGTGTATATATATATATATATATATATAATTTATTTTATTTTTTGTTGTTGCAATTTTTGCTTTGTACGCGGCAAAATTTTGGTTGGCCCCACCAAATCTCACTCTAAGCTTTTTTGAAAAGTTGGCAGCTCTGGAGACGTGTTCTCTAGAGAGACAAATAACGCTTCTCTGTCTGGCAATCCGATGGACGAGTCTGGGTTTGGCGGTTGCCATGAAAACGGTACTTGCCTGACTGCATTGTGCCAAGTGTAAAGTTTGATGGAGGGGGATTATGGTGTCGGGTTGTTTTTTCAGGGGTTGGCCCATTAGTTCCAGTGAAAACAACTCTTAATGCTTCACCATACCAAGACATTTTGGACAATTTCATGCTCCCCACTTTGTGGGAACAGTTTGGAGATGGCCCCTTCCTGTTCCAACATGACAGCGCACCAGGGCACAAAGCAAGGTTCATAAAGACATGGATGAGCGAGTTTGGTGTGCCTTCTCGTCCAACATCAGTGCCTGACCTCACAAATGCGCTTCTGGAAGAATGGTCAAAAAATTCCCATAAACACACTCCTAAACCTTGTGGAAAGACTTCCCAAAAGAGTTGAAGCTGTTGTAGCTGCAAAGGGTTGGCCAACTCCATATTAAACCCTGCAGATTAAGAATGGGATGTCATTAAAGTTCATGTGCATGTAAAAACTTTTGGCAATATAGTGTATTTCTAATATGTTTAGAGATGAGTTTAGCATGTACATGATGATGAGTCATTCAGTTTATGATTATTAAAATACTATAAAACATTCGCTATTTTAGCTGTTATAGTGGAAAATCACAAAAAGAAAAAAAAATATATTTTTTAAATATATTTTTTTAATATTCAATATAACATGATTTCACAGTCACTATTATTTAATGCGAAAAACCCCAATGCACCCAGTCCTTAATGTCCTTCTAGATATCGTCTCTCTAGTTGGTTTTCTGAATAGGACGATATTGATTCTGGAATGTCTTTCAGGAAGTCAGCGCACAATGTATTTGCTTCTAAAATGGATTTAATCACAATCTTTGTCCTTCACAGACGCCTAGTGAGGACGATCTCTGCCCGATCTGCTATGCACACTCCATATCAGCTATCTTCAAGCCCTGCTCCCACAAATCCTGCAAGTGAGTAGTTGCCAACACACTATGAACTGCTCCGTTCTTTCATTCATTCCTCAATTTGGGAGATTAACACCATGCCGGTAAACGCTTCTATTAATTACTTTCAGTATATATAGCATAAATACAGCACTGTTGTGATGCTTTCACTGGTTACTTCGTGGTTTCAATACTGCATTGAAGATGTCACAATACAAAAATTATCATATACATCAACACTGTGCTCTCGAATCAATTTTCTTTGGTGGTTTGAGTTTGAGTCGCTAACATCGTTCCCGTGAAGTGTTGCACGAATAACACGTGCTGTGACGTGACTCATTATTAAATGTCACTCTCCCTCCCTCTTTTATTTCAGGGCCTGTATCAATCAGCACTTGATGAATAACAAGGACTGCTTCTTCTGCAAGGCCACTATCACTGGAGTGGATGATTACTCCAAACCAGCCAGCTCTTAGTATGCCCTACACACACACACACACACACACACACACACACACACACGCACACACACACACACACACACATACATACATACAGTGTTCAAACATTGACATTATGTACACTTTCCCCAAAGACTTGACATATTCAGGTTGGACTCATACTGTTGGTACCCACAGACCACCACGTCTATATAAGGTCACCCTCCAATTGCTGTTGGTTCTGCCAGTGTTGCCAGTCTGTGCTGGCATATCTTAACATTTTGTCCTCTGATGAATGGAATGAGGCCTTGCAAGGCAATAGTTCTTCCAGGAGTCTTTGTGATAAATGGATGAGATCCTGTTTAGAGCCGCCTGCTCATGGTGCTTCTGAAGGAAGCTGATGGAGAGGAAAACTGCTGGGAAACATCTAATCTCTCGCCACTGTCTCAATCTCTTCTCATTTCTTTTTATAATTTCATCTCCTCTCTCATCTTCTCTCCTTTTGTCTCATCTATTTTATTTCCCATGTTTTCTCACTTCACTTCACCTCATCTCATGTCTTTTCTCAACTTGTCTCTTGCCACCTTCATGTTTCATCTCATCTCCTCTATTCTCATATCACCTTTTATGGGGCAACTTTTTGAGCAATGTTGCCATCAACGGGCAACCAGTTGAGACACAGGGCCCACAAACGATCTGAAGTATCCAGAGAGAAAATCGTTCTACATTCTCAATGGGGAAGTGCCCAAGAAACATCGCTCGGCAACATTGCTCCAAAAGTTGCCCCTTGTATCATCACCTTCAGTCTTGTCCCACCTCGTTTTTTTCTCATCTCATCTCATCTCGTCTCTTTTCTTTTCTTTTGTGTTTGTGTTTTCTTTTTTTGTCTCGTCTCGTCTCATCTTCTCTCCTCTCCTTTAGTATCTGCTCATCTTCTCATCTCTTTTCATTTCCTCTCCTTTTCTCTCCTTTCATCTTGTCTATTTTAATCGTCTTCTTTTCTCATTTGTTCTCACTTTATCTTGTCTCTTCTCATCTCCTCTGTTCTCCTATCTTAAGTTTTGTCTCGTCTTTTCTTTTGTTTGTCTCTTCTCTTTTTGCCTTTTGTCTCATTTTCTTTCCTTGTGTTTAGTCTCTGCTCTTCTGTTTTCATCTTTTCTCATTTCATTTTTACCTTCCTTTCATTTAATTTCAGTTTCCTATTTTCTATTTTTTTCTCATTTTGTCTGGTTTCACATTTTTTCTCATATCCATTTCAACTCATTTCCTCGTCTCTATTCTCCTATTACTTTTATCTCATCTTGTATCCTTTTATTTAATGTTTATCTCTTTTTGTCTTGCCTCATCTTCTTTCGCTTAATCTCAGCTCATCTTCTCATCTATTTTCATCTCCTCTTTTCCTTTCATCTCATCTTTTTAGTCTCTTTCTTTTTTATGTTTCTCTCATCATGTCTAGTCTAATTATCGTGCATTTTCTCATCTTGTCTCTTCTGATTTTCTTTGTCTGTTTTTATCTCACTTTTCTCTGCTCTTCTCTTCTCATCTGTATTTGTCTTGTCTTGTCTAATCTCATTTCTTCTCATCTTGTCCCTTCTAATCTGTTTTCTCTTCTCTTCTCACAAACTCTGGGTAAAATAGTATCATATCAGGAAGTCAGATATAAACTCGATACTAGTGAGACAGTTTTTCACATCACTCTGTATTTGCTAATGTTTTATACTCTACTGACAGCCATATTTGACATAGATGACAACATGTGGTATCACACTAAGCAGAACCTACAATCACTTATTATTGTACATGATTTTCTACATCAAAAGAACCAAGGAAAAAGAAATGCATCTACTCAAAACTGTTACACACGCCTGTCATACAGTATGTGTTATAGATGTGTTTTATTAAGGATTTATAAAGCATCATACAAGATAAGAAGACACATGGAGCTATATGGAGATATAAATGCAATTTGATCCATGGGACAGTGATAACAACTCATGTTTGAGAGAAATGCTCTGATTCCCCAACAACACTCATTCGTTCTGCTCTCCGCTACATTTTTTCCATGCTGACGGCTTCCACGTTTGATCTGTCTATATAATGGTGTTTGTGAATGTTCTCAAACAACCCTCAGCCTTCTTCATACCAAGATCTTTCCTTCAGTCTGTTCCATTAGGAGTGCCTAGACTGCTGTTTTTGTTACTGAACACCAACAGACATCTAGATTTAAGTGCTTTGCTGTTGTGTGCATGGGGTTATCTTACCCAGAATCCCTTGCTAATGGATTATGTTGCAACTCAGGCTCTGCCTGCACTCAGAATCCATTGCCTCACCACAGTTCCCTTATAAAAGGATATTCAGCTATTGCAATTTTCTACACTGAATAAAAGTGTAGTGGTGTGACTCAGTTTTAAAACCCACAAATAATTAGATGGAGTGAGCCAAGACTAGTGGTGGACCTCAGTTTTGGCTGACACAATACGTAATTGTTAAAACAACTTGTACAGGATTTCTTCCAAAGTTATCATTCGCTTCTTACTAATGCACAGTGACTGTTTATTTAAAACACAGCCAATTTGCTACGACCGATAAACCACTGAACTTCCAAACACTGTATAGAAGTGAAAATAAGTATGAATTATAAAAACCAAAAGAGTATTTGGGTCACTACTTCTCTTATTTGGACTGTTAAAGCATTTCTCAAAGTGTGGTGTAATATTGTTTTTAAAATAGGGGGTGCATGATATGAATTTAGGATCCCTCTCTAATAGTTATGATGTGTGTGTGTGTGTGTGTGTGTGTGTGTGTGTGTGTGTGTGTGTGTGTGTGTGTGTGTGTGTGTGTGTGTGTGTGTGTGTGTGTGTGTGTGTGTGTGTGTGTGTGTGTGTGTGTGTGTGTGTGTGTGTGTGTGTGTGTGCGTGCGTTTGCAGTGAGCGTGTGCTGACAAATTTAATTTAAGGGTTTCCACTCTCAGGCATCTGCTATTGTTGTCAAAGGGAATTTTAGATTAGTTAAGCAATATTTAAAGGACTGTTGATGTTTTGTTTTGTTTTGTTTTGTTTTGTTTTGTTTTGTTTTGTTTTGTTTTGTTTTGTTTTGTTTTGTTTAGAAAGGGGGACATGGCAACTTTTGGTTCTTTCACTTTTGTGAGAGTGTACATGTATTGATGTAATATTAGCATTAAATTATTTATCCTAAATGTTGTCTGATTTGCTTACTCTGTAGGCACTTTCAAGGGTACATATTGGATTACAATATATGTGTCCTATATTCATTAAACCCTGTTACTACATGATTTCCACCATGTTTAAAGAACATTGAACAAACATTTGGACCTTTGCATGGGATGATGAAAAGTAAGTAAAAAATAGGTAACACTTTTATTTACAGTGTCCTTTTCTTGTTACATGTAGTCACTGTAGTAATAACTATAAATTATGCATAACTACGTTCAACTTACCCTAATCAAAACCCTAATCATAACCCTACAGTATGTTCATGTAGTCAATTATTATTACTCAGTACTTAAAGGGTTAGTTCACCCAAAAATGAAAATTCTGTCATTAATTACTTACCCTCATGTCGTTCGACACCCGTCAGACCTCCGTTCATCTTCGGAACAGAAATGAAGATATTTTAGTTGAAATCTGATGGCTCTGAAAGGCCTCCATTGACACAATGGCACGGTTCACTCTCAAGACCCTTAAAAGGTACTAAAGACGTCGTTACAAAGTCCATCTCACTACAGTGGTTCTAAAATAACTTTATGAATCGGCGACAATAGTTTTTGTGCGCAAAAAAACCCTAAATAACGACTTACATAGTGATGACGATTTCAAAACAAGGCATCATGAAGCTTCGAAGCGTTATGAATCAGCGAGTCGATTCAGCGGTTTGAATCGCCAAATTTCAGCAGTTTGGCGGTTTGACACGCGATCCGAATCATCATTCGGCTCACTGATTCATAACGCTTCGAAGCTTCATGATGCCTTGTTTTGAAATCGTCATCACTATGTAAGTCGTTATTTAGGGTTTTTTTGCGCACAAAAACTATTGTCGCCGATTCATAAAGTTATTTTAGAACCACTGTAGTGAGATGGACTTTGTAACGACGTCTTTAGTACCTTTTAAGGGTCTTGAGAGTGAACCGTGCCATTGTGTCAATGGAGGCCTTTCAGAGCCATCAGATTTCAACTAAAATATCTTCATTTCTGTTCTGAAGATGAACGGAGGTCTGACGGGTGTCGAACGACATGAGGGTAAGTAATTAATGACAGAATTTTCTTTTTTGGGTGAACTAACCCTTTAAAGGGATAGTTCACCCAATAATGAAAATTCTGTCATCGTTTACTCACCCTCAAGGTGTTCCAAACCTGTATGAGTTTCTTTGTTCTGCTGAACACAAAAGAAGATATTTTGAAGAATGTTTGTAACCAAGCAGATAGAGCAACCATTAACTACCATAGTAGGGAAAAAATACTATGGTAGTCAATGGTTGCTCTATCTGCTTTGTTACAAACATTCTTCAAAATATCTTCTTTTGTGTTCAGGAGAACAAAGAAACTCATACAGGTTTGGAACATCTTGAGGGTGAGTAACCGATGACAGAATTTTCATTTCTGGGTGAACTATCCCTTTAAGTGTATAATTACTTTGAAACACGGACACCTTAAAATAGTGTAACCAAATATATATATTTTATATATATTTATATATTGTATATTTTCTTCTTAATTTGTACTCATTGATGTTGACTTTATTCATTCAACTTAACTTGTTACCTACATTATTAAAAAAAAAAAATTCTTACAATAGCATTGGTAACAGTTGAAATGATTGAGTTGAATGAATGGGAAACTTTTTTGTGAATGGATGGGTTTTAATGAATGGGTTTTAATTAACATTTAGCAGTTTAATTAAAACCTGCAACCCTCTTTCTTACAATCCTGCTAACCATTCTTGCATATTTTTTATTTAAATGCCCCATTTAACCATATATTTCATATATATTGGTATATATATAATATTGGTATCCAGTATTTTTATTTTTTCATTAAGTGGGTTGCTAGAACATAATAAAATAAAGTTGTTATACTACTCAATAATGCCTATAATATGTAACAGGGTTGAAAAACTACATATAACATACATTTATATTATAAAATGTATATCAATCTGTTTGATATAAATATACAATTTTGTTTGACCTCCTGAGATTGACAAACAACATTGTTTCAGCTATACATTGTTGAAAAAGAGCAAAAATTTACTTTAAAAAAAAAATTAAAGCCTTATTTTACCCCATTTTTTAAAAGGGTCTCTTCAATATCCCTCTGCCATTATCAGACAATGTTTAACAGTATTTGGTGTTTGGTTGTATGGAAATTGATTTGTAGTGCTTTCTTTCATTAGCTTCATCTTCATCTACATCTCAAACATTACAGAGTTCCAGCATAGCTGTGTCAGACAGTACCACATTTAATTTTAATGACAGCAACCGTGGCAATGCACAATAGTTGGGGAGGAAAGTGTTCCTGCTGTCCAACAGGTTTTGGCAATTCAATGCTGTAAATAAGAGAAGGTTTTTTTTATCCCAAGTATGACACATGCTCTTTGAACTTGCCTTTCTTCCTGACCCAGCTCCAATCACTCTAATCCTTTTCCTCTGGAATTAAGGTTGGTACAACATTGTATATTAAAGAAATGTCAGCGCCAAGCTGCTCTGAAATTATCTCCTACCTTGCACTTATTTAGCTGTGTTTGCCAATGATTTTGCTGTGAAAGAGTCTTTGGTTATGGAAGGTGCACAGCAATGAAGGATCGACTATAAAAGCCTCCTGTTATCTAGGCTTCACTGGGCCGCGTCGCCTTTGCCCAAGCTTGAATTAAAAAGTGGTAAATTAACAACTTACTTATGTAGACCTTTTGATAAGGTTTGTAAAAGATAAGACCAATATGCCAAATTACTTCCAATACAGGTTTGTAAAATAATGTTTTTCTTTTTTTTAAGCAAAAAGAGTTTCAGTTTTCAGTTTCAACATTCAACATGATTCTAGTAGTATATGAAGATTTAGTAAATGATGGGCCCTATTCTAACGATCTGAGTGCAGGGTCTGATAAGCAGAGCGCATGGTTGTAATAAGCAGAGTGTACGCATGTTGTGCACCACCTATAGGCGCATATTACTAACACGCCTTTTAAATAACACAAAAAAATACCGTCATTTTCAGTTCCTCGAAATAGCAACATGCCAACAATGCACCTGAACACACCTCGTTTTCAGACCAGCACATCCATGGGTGAACAGATGGTTGTGACTGCATTTGCTATTTAAACAACATGGCGCTGGATGTGAAAATGATAACGGTGTCAGGCTGAAACTAGCAAAAAACACTTGCGGCGCGCTGCGGTTGCCATCGGGTGCATGAAAGGGCCCTTAGTTTGCTTTTTAAACTACATAAAATATGTGGATATGTGTGACCCTGGACCACAAAACCAGTCATAAATCACATGGGTATATTTGTGGCAATAGCCAACAATACATTGAATGTGTCAAAATTATCTGTTTCTTTTATTCCCATAATCATTAGGATATTAAGTAAAGATCATGTTCCATGAAGATATTTTGTAAATGTGTGACCCGTTACGGCAACCAGGGACACAAGACGGCAGCACAAGTTTCGAGCAAAATGAGAATGAAGCGGGTTTTTTTTTCAAAATTGGTGATTTTCGCTTTTTTGCCGAATCTGTTAGTTGAGATCATGAAGAAGCCTCTCCATGTTTGAGATAGCAGTATTGGTATATTTAAAAGCATACACTTTGAGGTTGAAATCGCCTTGTTTTTAGGAGATTCTAGCATGCAGCAGAGGTGTGTTTCTCTTTTGTTATTGTCCCGCCCTCTAAGGGAAGCGTGGCTCAGTGTTGCCAAGTCCGCTGTTTTTCATGTCCGTGGGTTGAAGCGACCCCAATTATGTGATATTTAGCCCCGGGAATGTGAATTTTAGTAGGCAACCATGCCAAAAAAACACATATTTTACCCCCTGAAATGCGATTTTTACCGGAGAAAATTTACTTTAAAAAAAAAATTAAAGCCTTATTTTACCCCATTTTTTAAAAGGGTCTCTTCAATATCCCTCTGCCATTATCAGACAATGTTTAACAGTATTTGGTGTTTGGTTGTATGGAAATTGATTTGTAGTGCTTTCTTTCATTAGCTTCATCTTCATCTACATCTCAAACATTACAGAGTTCCAGCATAGCTGTGTCAGACAGTACCACATTTAATTTTAATGACAGCAACCGTGGCAATGCACAATAGTTGGGGAGGAAAGTGTTCCTGCTGTCCAACAGGTTTTGGCAATTCAATGCTGTAAATAAGAGGTTTTTTTTATCCCAAGTATGACACATGCTCTTTGAACTTGCCTTTCTTCCTGACCCAGCTCCAATCACTCTAATCGTTTTCCTCTGGAATTAAGGTTGGTACAACATTGTATATTAAAGAAATGTCAGCGCCAAGCTGCTCTGAAATTATCTCCTACCTTGCACTTATTTAGCTGTGTTTGCCAATGTTTTTGCTGTGAAAGAGTCTTTGGTTATGGAAGGTGCACAGCAATGAAGAATCGACTATAAAAGCCTCCTGTTATCTAGGCTTCACTGGGCCGCGTCGCCTTTGCCCAAGCTTGAATTAAAAAGTGGTAAATTAACAACTTACTTATGTAGACCTTTTGATAAGGTTTGTAAAAGATAAGACCAATATGCCAAATTACTTCCAATACAGGTTTGTAAAATAATGTTTTTCTTTTTTTTAAGCAAAAAGAGTTTCAGTTTTCAGTTTCAACATTCAACATGATTCTAGTAGTATATGAAGATTTAGTAAATGATGGGCCCTATTCTAACGATCTGAGTGCAGGGTCTGATAAGCAGAGCGCATGGTTGTAATAAGCAGAGTGTACGCATGTTGTGCACCACCTATAGGCGCATATTACTAACACGCCTTTTAAATAACACAAAAAAATACCGTCATTTTCAGTTCCTCGAAATAGCAACATGCCAACAATGCACCTGAACACACCTCGTTTTCAGACCAGCACATCCATGGGTGAACAGATGGTTGTGACTGCATTTGCTATTTAAACAACATGGCGCTGGATGTGAAAATGATAACGGTGTCAGGCTGAAACTAGCAAAAAACACTTGCGGCGCGCTGCGGTTGCCATCGGGTGCATGAAAGGGCCCTTAGTTTGCTTTTTAAACTACATAAAATATGTGGATATGTGTGACCCTGGACCACAAAACCAGTCATAAATCACATGGGTATATTTGTGGCAATAGCCAACAATACATTGAATGTGTCAAAATTATCTGTTTCTTTTATTCCCATAATCATTAGGATATTAAGTAAAGATCATGTTCCATGAAGATATTTTGTAAATGTGTGACCCGTTACGGCAACCAGGGACACAAGACGGCAGCACAAGTTTCGAGCAAAATGAGAATGAAGCGTTTTTTTTTTCAAAATTGGTGATTTTCGCTTTTTTGCCGAATCTGTTAGTTGAGATCATGAAGAAGCCTCTCCATGTTTGAGATAGCAGTATTGGTATATTTAAAAGCATACACTTTGAGGTTGAAATCGCCTTGTTTTTAGGAGATTCTAGCATGCAGCAGAGGTGTGTTTCTCTTTTGTTATTGTCCCGCCCTCTAAGGGAAGCGTGGCTCAGTGTTGCCAAGTCCGCTGTTTTTCATGTCCGTGGGTTGAAGCGACCCCAATTATGTGATATTTAGCCCCGGGAATGTGAATTTTAGTAGGCAACCATGCCAAAAAAACACATATTTTACCCCCTGAAATGCGATTTTTACCGGAGAAGCCCCCCTGAAACGCGATTGGGCTTGTTTTGGGCTAGTTTTGAGTAGTAATTGTGCGGGTTTTGTTGTGAAAACCTGGCAACCCTGGTGGCTGATACACGAGCAGCGAGCAACGAGCAGCTGATACGAAGTGCAAACCTCCCAGATAACACAATGTCTGAAGCAGTAAAGAACCAACACGATCATCTTTCCCTTGTGCAGAAAGAGAGGGCTGAGTACAATGACATGACTGAAAATAAACATACATAGAGGTCCTTGAAAGTGCTTGAATTTATTTTGTGCAAGAAGTTTTCTGGAAGAAATTCCATATTATTCTCTCCGGTCCGATAATGTGTTATTTTGCCAACACTTCGTGGACTATGCTTGATTTACGTTTGTTACTTGTATTTATGCATTACATTAAGTGTTTCCCGCGTGAGGTACTTTGTGTTGTACATTGCCATGATGTTCACGCGGGCACAAAACTATATGGTACCTCAGCGTTTCACAGACACACCGTGAAATATTGCAAAAATAGACTGGTTACATGAGCCTAAGCTCTTTTCAATAAAATCCATGCAAAAGTTAATATCAGATCATTTTAGAATACAGTATAGGATGTACCGAATATTCTTCAGTTTTATGCAAAACAGAAATATGACAAATAGAATATCAGACCTCTGTCATATGGCCAAAAGTAAAGTTCTTGAAAGGTTCTTGAATTTGAAGTTAACCAAGCTGTGGGAACGCTGTATTAACAACTATCCAATCTGTTTTAGACCTAAAAGAGCCTTTGTAGGCCTATGTTACCCTTAAATGTCAGAGAAAATAACAGAATCAGAGATTTTTTTTTCTTATAGAAAATTGTACTTATATGCATACTGCATATTATACTATAAAAACAAACATAATTATAGTTGATTTTAGTTTATCATAGTTGATCATGACGGTCATCACAGAATCCTGTTAAAAAGTCCCAATGCTACACAATGAAATCAATTCACCAAGTTTTATGTAGAAAACCAGCAAATAACAAATAAAAAGGTTTTATAAAAAGATAAAACTCACATATTTCAGCCTCTAAATCATTTTTAGTCAAAAAAGAAAAATTACTGACATTTACAATGTACATTTTCCTTTATTATTAATAGTATGCGGTCCGATTGTAACCATGCAGCTTTACAGGGGGAGCTTTACAGGGGGTATGGCTTATCTAAATGAGATGTAAATGAGCCCTATTGTCACTCCCAGCAGGTGAGAACAAAATCTTTAGAGGCAAATTTCTCCCTGTTAAGCTTTTTTGAGTGCCTATTTTCAAATGGCCACAACTTATTATCAGATTTCCATGTGTTATCATATCTTTCCATCACTGGAAAGCTTGGAGACTACACTTTCAGAATCTGTAAACAACTCAAAATGCCCCAGAACCGACTTGTGTCCCTACCTTCCGTGACTGGTCACATTTCCTATTGTAAATATATAAAAGTGTATTATTAGTAATATGCATTGCTAAGGACTTCATTTGGACAACTTTAAAGGCGCATTTCTCAATATTTCGATTTTTTTGCACCCTCAGATTCCAGATTTTCAAATAGTTGTATCTCAACCAACCATAAATCAGTGGAAAACTTATTTAGCTTTATTCAGCTTTCAGATGATGCATAAAAATGTTTTTCCCTTATGACTGGATTTGTGGTCCAGGGTCACATTTTAGGTTGCAGTATCGGCATCCTAAACCTTTTACATATGAATACATTTAGAGACGTACTTTGTGTTTAAATTGTAATTTTCAGTGTTAAAATCTAATGCCTAAATGCTTTCATTAACAACTTTAGAGACATATAATACTGTATGTTGATATTATTCATTGATATATAATATAATATAAATTACATTGTTTTCAGAATTAGAAACATGCATCCATACTTTATCTGAGAGTAGTGAGGATGTAACAGCTTTAGACACTGATTTGGATGCGAATAGCTTAGTGAACTCTGTATATTCTTCGGTTCCGGCTGTAGGGCCCCCGCAGCAGGGAAACTGGGTAACGGCATAGTCGCGGATCTAAAAACCGCTTTTCCGTTCTGGTTAGAACATCAAACAGGTTCTCCCCTCTCAGTGAAGCACCCACTGAGTATCCTGTTGAAAGTGCCCTAGTCATTGGTGATTCTATTACACGGAACGTGAAAATAGAGACACCAGCCACCATAGTCACATGTTTACCGGGAGCCAGAGCGCCTGACATCAAAGCAAATTTAAAAGTGCTGGCTAAAGCTAATCGTAAATTCTTAAGATTATTATTCATGTCGGCACTAATGATGTTCGACTTCGCCAGTCGGAGATCACCAAAATTAACATTAAAGAGGTGTGTGAACTCGCTAGTACGATGTCAGAGGCTGTTTATTGTTCTGGACCGCTCCCTGTTAAAAGGAGTGATAAGATAGTTAGCAGACTATCATCACTCAATGGCTGGTTGTCTAAGTGGTGTCCGCAAAATAACATAGGGTTCATAGACAATTGGAAAAGTTTTTGGGGCAGACCTGACCTGTTGAAGAAGAATGGCATCCAAAAATGGGGTTCCTGCATGCTTTTTTCTAAGAATATGTCCAGGTGCCAAGAAACCTACAGGAGACTTGATAACCTAATGTTATGAAGTGTACTGCAAGCTGTTTTAGCCATCATATATGATGCTTGAATGCTTTTTCAACTATAAAATAATAGGCAGAACCATAAGACTTTGTATTAGTGATTTATTTGTACAACAGAACTTATAAAAATATAATAAAAATGAAATATTAATAAAAAGAGCTAAACTTCTTTGCAACTGAAAATACAACAAGTAATATAAGTATAATAACTATAAATATAACTAGTAATATAAATAACAATATAATATAAATATATAGCTATAAAAACACACACAATTTGCAAATGTAAAAAAAAAAACATTTACTGGCCTTTTACTGGCCGATTCAGGTCTACAACAGCAAGTGCAGATCTTGAAGAATCTGAAAGCTTTCTTCTCTTTTCTGCTGGTTGGCTGGTGCTTGGATGCCAGAGCTCATCTGAAGACTCAACCTGATGCCTGTAGAATGGCAAGGAACATAAACATAAAAACATAAAAAATAGTACAAAAATTTATAAAAATTGCTCTTAGTAATTTTTGTCTTGTTTCTAGTCTAAATATTTAAACATTCTTAAATCAAGATTAATTGATTCTAATAATTGAAATCTAGATAAGTAAAATTTTCAACTAAACAAGAAGAGTATTTTTTTCAACGTAGTCAAATCTTTTGATAATTTAAAATATAATAGGCCTTTGTTGACTACATTCTAAATAAATGATTCTGGAGTTTTGTTTTGTAGAAAGTGATTTTTGTTTTGTTTTGTTTTGTAGAAAGTGAATTGCTTTCTTTAAAGTGGATTTCATTTTGTATAAATTGTATCTTAGTTTTCATTATTTATTATTATATTTTTTAGCATGAGACAACTTTCAAAAACAAAAGAATAGTACAAAAAAATTTAGAAAAGATGCTCTTAGTAATTTTTTTCTTGTTTCTAGTATTTAAACATTCTTAAATCAAGATGCATTTACTAGATAAGTACAATATATAATATATGTCCTGTTGCTCTCAGTACCTCTGTACCTGAATTAAGCTAATTCATTATGCAGGTCATTATGCGGGCTATTATGTTCTTTTATTCTATCAGGTGATCTCCATCATTATTCATTAGATATCACGCCTCCTCGCATATGGGCGTTGTGAAGAAAAACTGTTTTACAAATTTTAAATCAGTGTATTATTTTATGTGAATGAGTAGGCTCAATGATTCTCACATCAGTTTAAAGCAAAAACTCTAGGCAAATACACCCATGAGTCAAAAGTCTTGTGGACACATATCTATTGTGTTTTGAGGCCTTAATTTTAAATGTTTTTTTTTGTTTTCTCAAAAACCAAGCATAAACATTTTTCTCTCAAAAATACAAGCATGTACATACATGTTGCTCACATATTATGGTAGCCCAGTTTGTGCTGAATACAGTGTAATTACACTTTTGCCATTAATGTGTTTATAAGCAACTGAAAAAAACACAAATGTCAGAGCATGTCAAAACTTCTAAAGGACCCCAAAACAGCTCAGACTCCTAGGGGTTAAGTGCACTGACGGAAATCTTGTGAATAAGTGGAGTGATCGGAATCTGAAGGTGATGTGCAAAAGTCTTGTCCAGAAAATTACCTTCAGCCCCCGAGTCCACCAAGGCCTGGCAGCGGTGAGACTTGTTTTCCCATTACAGTCTTGCAGGAGGAGAGTAGCAGACGAGGATTTCCCCAATATAAACCCACCCGACAGTAACCTCCTACCTACTGTCGGGCTTGGATCTTTTGCTGGACAGGTGTTGAGGAAATGTCCTGCCGATCCACAGTAGAGGCAGAGTCCTCTCGATCTCCGACGTTCTCTCTCCTCCCTGGAGAGCTGATCGACTGGTTGACTGACCGTGTTCTCACTGGGCCACTCATGGAACTCCGAAACCAGTCTGGGTCGAGGGTGCTGATCGCGTTGTTGTAGGCACATCCACGCGCATAGCCAGCTCCATTAGTCCGTCGAGGCTCTTGAGTAATTCCAGGGTGTAAATTTCTTTCTGAACACGGTCAGCCAGCCCATGCAGGAAAATGTCCCACTGCGCCTCCTCGTTCCACTTGCACTCAGCAGCCAATGTCCGAAATTCAATAGCGTAATCGGAGGCGGTCTGTCTCTCTGACGAAGCGCCGCTAGTTTACGAGCCGCCTCGCGGCCCACTATGGCACGGTCAAAGACCTGTCTCATCTCTTGTGTGAGTGCCAGGAACGAGGAACAGCAATGATGTTTATTCTCCCACACCGCCGTTCCCCACAGAGCCGCGTGTCCCGAAAGCAGGGTCAGCACCAACGCTACTCTTGACTCCTCAGTAGCGAACGTCAATGGCTGTAGTGAAAAAAACATAGAGCACTTTGTAAGGAAAGATCTACAAAGACCGGCTCACCAGAAAACCTCTCTGGCATGGGAATGCGCGGCTCGTGATGGCTGGTGATGTTGGCTGGGTTGAGGGGAACGGGTGGTGGGTCTGGCGCAGTGGGCGATGACAGCTGTTGAATCTGGGTAGAAAGCTCGGACACCTGCATCACCAACGCCTGCACCGCCCGTGCAGTAGCGAGAGCCTGTTCGTCCTGTCTGTCCATTCGCTGACTACTGTTAGATAAATACCCCTGCAGCTCGGCCACTCTCGCTGGATCCATCGTAGTCAGGTCATTCTGTCACAATGCAAAAGATTCAATAGCGAATTAATATTTATTCTCAGGAAACACAAGAGCAGAGTGCACAGAAAGTCCACAGAACAGGGAACAGAGCCAGAGTCCAGATCGGGCAGAAGATCAGATCACGGTAGAGGCCGTTAACAGGTAGGGACGCAATGGTAAAATATGCAGCCGAAGGAATCCAGGACCGGGGACCGAACAACAAACTCCCAGGAGAAAACCGGATGCACAAACACACACACGGGGGAAAACACTGGACTGTCTGCAACTATCTGACAACAATGAGTGGGTGATGAGACAGGCAGGTGAAATGAGGTGTAGCTGGCGGTGATGATGAGATCAGCAGCAATCAGTGACCACACACAACTCCAACACAACCACACACACACAGAGAGAGAGAATGAGTCAGTGAATTAATGAACCGTAACAACTAAGGCCTAATCCTGACTTAGTCTAAGCCCTGTCTGTGAAACCAGGCCTAAATGTACAAATAATGACATAAAATACATCGATTTCATGAGTGTCAACATTGTTAGACAACTGTAGAAACGTACGTCTCTATTTTATGTTTTAGTGTTGCTATCTAAAACAAACTCTTGTACAGACAACTTAACTGATTATATTGTAATTTTCAGTGTTAAAATTGAATACCTAAATGCTTTCATAAACAACTTTTAATGCTGTTGATATTGTATATTTCAATATCAGCTACTTTAAATCTGTACAGTAATGTGATATTGTACATTTAGTGTACACTACAATACTTTTAATTGTAATTGTACTTTTTGATACATTGATCATTTGTTTTATTGTCAACATTTTATGTTTGTGTTGTTGATATTGTATATTTCGTAGCAATAGCTTTGAATATGATTGAGATCATCCTGCAACATCATTGTTTTCTCTAGTTTTCTTTCTTTCTATGACAGATAAAAGACTTGAAGATTTAACCCTGCAGTTAAAGGTGGAGAGAAAAGAAAGAGTCTTGAATCTGCAGGTGGGATAAAAAGCAGAGCCTCTTCCCATTCCACCCTCATTGCACCCATTGCGCTCAGTTCTGCAGCTTTCCATTGATCTACTGCCTAGAAACTGAACCCCAGGCCGACGGGGTGCTTGGTGCTTATAGATCGCCTTCAAAAATAGCCTCATCGGAGGACGGGACAAAGGGTCTTGCAACGAGAGAATCTTCCCTCCCCAGGCAGGCCAACGATAGCACCCAGTGTGTATTTATAGATGAACGACAGCAAACATGAACCTGGATCGATACGCTATGGGACGTGACATGATCTGCAGGCAGCCTGTCTGAGAGTATTCGGGCCCCTGGGACAGGGTGAAACCTCGGGGCCTGTGAGTGGAAAAAAGTCAAGGTGAATGGCAGAAAGAACACCACTTTTATTTGTATTTACGGTTTGCAGTGCAAAATGGAAGCTTGTAAATGGACAGTTGCACTCCTGCATGCTGATTGGTCAATATTACATTCTTTTTAAGAATTGTTTTAGATCACAAATACTGTATCTTGTGTTTTTGTAAAAGAAGCTAAATTGCTAAATAATATCTATATAATTGTATTTTATGTCATTTCATTAGCGAATTTGTCTATTTTCTAAAGTTCTTTGCAAAATATAGTATGTAATACAGTCTTACTCATCTGATTGAGCATACGATGACAGTCTTGAAAGATTTCGTTTGAGGCTCCAACAACTTGTCATTCTGATCTCAACACACACAGATGTAAACAGGCATCAATGTATGTTGAGTTGTATGATGCTTCCCTCTAGAGCTAAAGGTAAGAAGTGCATACCTGATCTCTCTCTAATCTAGTCACATTAATTATCCACCTTTGAGACTTCCGGTTTCATTCGCTTCCAGCTATTTTAGATATAGCCTACACAAAAAAGCAGTCCGTTATGCTGCTGGATATTGCAAACTGGTGTTTGTTTTCATTGTTCTATCATAAACTCTGGTTTGTTGGACAAATAGGCTAGTGTTACCATTCATTGCACTGTTATTTTTAAAGCTATTTACCAATACCAGATAATGAATCGGAAGTCTCGCACATTCACAGGAAAGTTTACTTCTGCGTGGCAAAATAATGTGGATATTGCAGTCTAAAGCGAGGGTTACAGTGGCCTGTCAAATGAGTTTTTATCTTCCTTATTACATTACTAAAAGTATTTGTTTGGGTCACATGACGTCATTGTAGCTTTGCGCCGCCATTTTTAAGACCGACGGTCTCAGTAATGCCTGCAATATGTTGTGCAGTTGGCTGCAACAGCAGCCGAAAGAGGAACCCCGAACTGGTATTTAGTTCTATACCAAAAGAAAGGATAGAAGAAAGAACTGGTTAGCTGTCATTCGAAGAGATCATTGGACACCCACGTCTCACACCTTACTATGCAATGAACACTTCGCAGATGATAGCTAGTACATGGTGCCAACGGGCATTTGGAAAGTCACTATTACCACTAACAAGGCTTAAAGTAGCACCACATTTCAACTGTAGCATAATGAGGGTCCCTACATGAAAACCAAAGCATTGAGAAATTTGTAAGTGTACAGAAAGTTTATTAAAAAGATTATAAAGACTGCGTCCGATTTTGTCTGCATGTAAACATGTACGCTACAGTCTTTATACTATATATTTTTAATAAACTGTCGGTACACTTACAAAGTTCTCAATTCTTCGGTTTGCATTTTGGGGCCCTTATTATGCTACCGTTGAAGTGTTGTGCTATTTTGAGCCTTTTTAGTGGTATAAAAAAGTGATTTACCAAATGCCCCGAAAGCTAGCGTTAGCAGCTAATCTCCTCCGGTTTGCACGAAAACATGTCACAGAGAACGGTCGACTTGGTACACATATGTAATTAACCCCTAGGTTAATTTGGCTTCAGAATTGTCCTTTAAACCTATATTTCACTTAAACACAAATCCTGGAAGTAGGAGGATGTCAAAGTTATTTTTTTCGGTCTACCTATGCAAGTCCCTTAGTTTAGCCCATGTAGTAACTTTTGAAAAGATTAAAATTAACTAATTATTGGGCTAAACCCAGTAGTTTTAAACCTCACAGTTTCCTTATCTGTACCTTGATACTTCCTGTACTATCATAAAGGGACGATGTTGTATGTTTCTGAATGAATGGATGAATTGTATACTTTCGGTATGTTCTCCTTGGAGGCTTTATACTGCCGTGCGTTTATGAGCTCAGGTGTTTGATTGAGATTATCTGATGTTTGTTGTTTCAATTAATCAAAAATGGGTCAGGAAATGTCAGGGAGATTCGGTTTGGGTGTAGAGATAAAAGCCCGCTAATTTGCGGGCATGAGGGAGCCGCTATCAATATGCGAGAGACTCCCAATATATATATATATATAAGATAATAATGGACAAAAGAAAACTGGGGGTAACAAATAAGGATCGGAGCCTAAAATAGAAATTTTCTCCAGGTATCTCTATCTCTCTCTCTCATTCAAATGGGCAGTTTGGGCGGCCATACCGGGCGAGATCGGTCGTAAATATGGCGGTGTTCTATTTGGTAGTGACGTAGGTGGCATCTATGAATATAGCCAAAACAAACTAGATTAGAACTTTCACAGAATGCATTAAAACACTCGAGGTGCGTCCCAATTCGCATACTTATGCACTATTCTATAACGTTTATAAGTATAAATAGTGTAAGTAATGTGTTCACACTGAAAATTCCAACAAGAAAAAGTGCACTTTAAATACCCAGATGATGCACTAAATTAACGGAAAAAACAAAGTGTGGAATGTTGGACACTTCATGCACTCAACACTTCATCCCCTCCACTACGTAATTAACAGCTTTAATTACATAGGGGAGGGGGAGGCACTACCAGATTCCGATGTTGAATGACAAAATAACCATGTTATGTTCATACACTACATGGTTGAGTACATAGTGCATAAGTACATAGTGTATAAGTGCAGTGTGTATAGTGCGTCATTTGGGACACAGCTTTGGTGTGATGAGTGCGATCGTATCCTGGTGCCTGGTTTCTACCAAGGTTTATTTTTTTCTCCATCATGCTCCTGATGGAGTTTTGGTTCCTTGCCACTGTCGCCTTTGGCTTGGCTTGCTCAGTTGGGGACACTACATTTTCAATAAATATCCAAATAAATTGAATTACTAAACTAAATTAAGTACATCAACTAAATTACTGATCTGCCCATATTATCACTGTATAATTGAAATGAGCTAGATGACATCACAGTTCCCTTTCGAGGGAACTCGCACTGCATCGGGACGACGCTTTGGGGATGCTCCCTTAGCATCAGCGAATCTGAAACCAGAATGCCAACTAGGCCAATCCGATTGGCGTGCGTGATGACGTCATTGTGACGGCATACCCGGAAGTATAAAAGGGGAGCTGGAACGTAATGGCGGTAGTTATTGCTCTTCAGCAAGCGCTATCTGTCAAACTGTCTGTCTATTTACTGTTGTATGTCAGTGAAAGTGTGTGATTGAAATGAAGTGTGAAAAAGTGAGAGAGTTCAAGCAGTGTGTGCATCCTTGCCCTCGCTACATGTCGGGCTCGGATACACACCTGCTGTGTGTGCACTGCCTGGGCGTTCAGCATGCTCGAGCGGCTCTCGAGGGAGCCGCTTGTGAGCATTATGAAAGCTGACGCTCAGAGTGCTCCGCTCTCGGCGTGAGCCCCGTGGATCGGTCCCGCATCCGCCGAGGCGGTGCGGCGAGGCTGGTCATGGGGCTCACGGATGGACTGTCAGCGGGACTGGGACTGCTGAGGCATTTTCCCAGTCTTTATCTGACAGTTCAGATGTTCTTCTTCCCCGTGTGGAAGCCCGCGCTGCGGCTTCTTCCCCCGGGGCGGAGGACGCGATGTGTGAGAGGTCTGATTCTGAGGAATTAGACGTACTCAGCATCGAGGCAGTCAAAGTCATAAGCACTTCTTAAATATGCAAGATTCCATCCACGCGATTGCTGGAAAAAAAAGGAAAAAAAGGCAGCGCGCAGGTTATGGGTCTGCAATTAATGTGAACACACGCGATCGGTGTGCATGAGATACTGGTTGGCTTAACGGACGAGTCCGTATAGTAAAATAAATCAGTATTTGTCTGATATGGCTGCATTTAAGTCTGAGGATTTAAATGAGATATTATCTGACTCTGAGGAGTTAGATATTCAGTCATTTCAGACCATGTTTCACTGTATTGTGTGACACTGTTTGGCTTTTTTCTCGAGGGATGAAAGCCAATTGTATTATGACGGCTTGAACCACGTTGCTGAGGCAACGCGGGGTCTATGAGTCCGTATAAATACAAATAAAACAGTGTCGTCTGATTAATTACGGCTACATTTAATTCTAAGGAATTAAAATTAAATATGATCTAACTTTGAGGAGTTAGATATTCAGCCTATCATTCAGACTATGTTTCACCTTATTGTGGCTGCATTTAATTCTGAGGAATTAAATTAAAATATTATCTGACTTTGAGGAGTTAGATATATTTTTTATTCAGCCTATTATTCAGATCAGGTTGCACGGGTTTGGTGATTATGATGGCATTTAATTCCGAGGAATTGAGTGTCATGTTATCCGACTTTGATAAGTTGGATACTTTAATTCTGTCACCCAAGCGTGTTTAACTTGTGAACTGGATATTCATCTAAGATGGAGCCCTCCTGAAGTTGATGTCGTTCTCGCCGCCTTGTGGCCTGCGGGACACATCAGTTTCAGGCAATTGCTAATCGCAGTGTCCGCTCTAGGGTTGTGGCCCTGTTGAGCTGCTCCCTTAGATGAGGCCCCCTGCTGGCCAGCCCCCTCTCCCGGGTAGGAGCGATCGAGGTCGCCTCCCCTGTGGAGTTTTCGGGAATCGATGCTGTGTTCCCGCCGTCTAGTACGCTTCGGGCCACATCGTTTCCCCGTGCACGCGTGCTGCACCAGCCGCCTCTAGCAAGACTTGCGGTGGTCCAGCAAACGCGTACGCACACCGAAAATCTTCCTCGATTTCGCCCTGCCGGTAAGCCGCTTCAGGGGGTCGGGGAGGAGGCTCGGTTGACACCCGAGACCGGCCTCGAGAGGCTGGTTCCCTTAGCAGATTATCTCGGCGCATGGTTATGCCTCCGAATATATCAGCTTGGGGCCTGCGACTGTAGGAAGGGGCATACAGACTGCAGTCCGGTTACCTTCCCCTGAAGTTCAGTGGGGTGGTCTGGACGGCAGTGGTCCCTGGGCAGGTTCGGGTAATGGAACAGGAAGTTCACTCCCTGTTGGTAAGGAGGCCACAGAATGTGCTCCTCCGCCAGACAGGGAGTCCGGGTTCTACAGCCAGTACTTCATAGTTCCTAAGAGGGATGGCGAGTTGCATCCAACTTTAGACCGGAGGTACTTGAATCGTTCTCTGAGGAGATTCAGATTCAAGATGCTTAGCATTTCCTCCATTGTGATTCAGATCCAGTCTGAGGACTGGTCTGTCACGATGGGTCTGAAGAGGACGCATACTTCCCTGTATCCATCCTTCTGTGTCACAGGAAGTTCCTGAGGTTCGCTTTTTGGGGCAAAGCGTACCAATATCGGGTTCTTCCAGGCGGCCTGGTCTCTAAAATGAAGCTAGGCCACAGCATCACTGTGAAGCAGTTTAAGGCTGCTGGGGCTCATTGCGGCTGCGTCCAACAGAATATCTCTTGGCCTGCTGCATGAGACCCTTACAGTGGTAGCTGGGAATCAAGGGGTTTTCCTCGGGGGGGAAAACCATTCTGTATGATCAGGGTAACGCGCAGATGCCTTCGTTCCCTAGTCATATGGAAGAAACCTTGGTTTCTGTCCCAGGGGCCAGTGTTGGGAGCGTTCTGTTGCCGGTAATCCGTTTCAACAGGCGCCTCCCTCACTGGCTGGGACGTGGTTATGGGAAGTAAACCAGGTGGCTTTCCTTGAGGGGAAATCCATTCTGTATGATCAGGGTAACGCGCAGATGCCTTCGTTCCCTAGTCATATGGAAGAAACCTTGGTTTCTGTCCCAAGGGCCAGTGTTGGGAGCGTTCTGTTGCCGGGAATCCGTTTCAACAGATGCCTCCCTCACTGGCTGTGACGTGGTCATGGCGGCCGCTTTGCGAGAGGTCTGTGGGAGACCAGGCATTTCTCCTGGCACATCTACTGCCTGGAAATGCTGGCGGTCTACAAAGCTCTGAGGAGCTTTTTCCCGGACCTCCGCGGCCACCATGTACTGATACGGAGGTAAACCAGGTGGCTTTCCTTGAGGGGAAATCCATTCTGTATGATCAGGGTAACGCGCAGTGGCCTTCGTTCCCTAGTCATATGGAAGAAACCTTGGTTTCTGTCCCAAGGGCCAGTGTTGGGAGCGTCCTGTTGCCGGAAATCCGTTTCAACAGACGCCTCCCTCACTGGTTGGGGCACGGCAGGGGGGTTTGAGGTTGCGCCCTCTTTGCAGACTGGCGCATCACATCCTCCTGTGGTCCCAAGGGAAACTGTTGTCCATCAGGGCAATGTATGTCCCGGGGGTCCAAAATCAGGGAGCAGACATCCTGTCGAGGCAGGGGCTGAGGCCCGGGGAGTGGCGACTCCACCCAGAGGTGGTGGAGGCCATATGCAAGAGGTTCGGCCCAGTGGAAGTGGATCTGTTTGCGTCTCGAGAGACGTCCCACTGTCCACTGTGGTTTTCCCTCACGCATCCAGCTCCGCTGGGGCTGGATGCCATGGTGCAGACGTGGCCGAGGCTGCGTCTGTACGCATTTCCCCCGATTGCTCTGCTCCCGGGAGTCCTGGAAAGGGTCCGTCGACAGGGGGTCAGTCTACTTCTGGTAGCACCCCGTTGGCCGACTCGAGTTTGGTTCTCGGATATCATAGCTCTGCTAGCAGGTCAGCCGTGGGAGATTCCTCTGAGGAGGGATCTCCTATCTCAGGCGGCGGGTACGATATTTTACCCCCGCCCGGAGATTTGGAACCTGTGGGTCTGGCCCCTGAGGGGACCAGGTTCATAGAGGCTGGCCTATCGGCAGACGTGATAGAGACCTTACTCAGCTCCAGGGCTCCGTCTACGAGGAGACTGTACAGCTTCAAGTGGAATGTATTTTCCACTTGGTGCAGAGAACGTGAGGTGGACCCAGTTAACTGCCCAGTGGCTTCAGTGCTGGAGTTCCTCCAAGATCGTTTCTCTGCAGGGCTTACCCCGTCCACACTCAAGGTGTACGTGGCTGCCATTGCGGCTTTCCACACTCCTTTGGGTGATGGGCCTCTGGGTAGGCACCAGCTGGTTGTACAATTCCTCCGTGGGGCTCGGAGGATGAGGCCTGCGGCTCGGTCCAGAGTTCCAACCTGGGACCTGGCAGTGGTTCTCGAAGGATTGGCTGAGGCCCCCCTCGAACCATTGGAGTCGGCTGGACCAAAGGATCTGACCCTTAAGGTGGCTTTTCTCCTTGCCATTACCTCTCTCAGGAGAGTGGGAGATCTCCAGGCCTTGGCGGTAACGCCGACCTGCCTGGAGTTTGCCCCGGGAGGAGTAAAAGCCATCTTACACCCTAGGCCGGGCTACGTGCCTAAGGTGCCATCAAGGGTGGTCAGGTCATTGGTCCTGCAGGCATTTCATCCTCCGCCTCATGTGACGGCGGAAGAGGGGAGACTTCACCTACTCTGCCCGGTTAGGGCGCTCAGAGTTTATTTGGCGAAGTCTGCACAGTGGAGGAGATCACAACAACTGTTGGTGTGTTTGGCTCACCTAAGAAGGGATTGCCTGCGTCTACTCAGACAATCAGTAATTGGATTGTCCAGGCGATTACCATGGCCTATCAGGTGCGCAGTTTGCCTTCACCTGTGGCCGTGAGGGCTCATTCCACCAGAGGCATGGCCTCTTCGGTGGCCCTTCTTTCTGGGGTCCCCTTGCAGGATATCTGCGAGGCGGCCGGGTGGGCTACCCCACACACTTTTATCAGGTTTTATAGCCTGGATCTCCCTACGACGCCTGGTGCTAGGGTGCTCCAGTCCTAGCTGTGCCCGGTTTCCGGCTTCACACTAGGGCAGGCACTACCCTTCGGTGTGGCCTAGTGGGTACTCGTTCCCCAAAGCGTCGTCCCGATGCAGTGCGAGTTCCCTCGAAAGGGAACTGCTCGGGTTATGTATATAACCCTTGTTCCCTGAGAAGGGGAACGAGCACTGCATCCCGACGCCACACCTCGGCGCGCCTGGAGCGCATGCTTCAGAGCAATTACTACCGCCATTACGTTCCAGCTCCCCTTTTATACTTCCGGGTATGCCGTCACAATGACGTCATCACGCACGCCAATCGGATTGGCCTAGTTGGCATTCTGGTTTCAGATTCGCTGATGCTAAGGGAGCATCCCCAAAGCGTCGTCCCGATGCAGTGCTCGTTCCCCTTCTCAGGGAACAAGGGTTATATACATAACCCGAGCAGTTTTCTCCAGAGCGGCTGTACAGCCGAATCAAATTATGTTGCATTATTTTCCTCTTTAAAACTGTGAAGCTGCTTTGTAACAATCTGCATTGTAAAAAGCGCTATATAAATAAAGTTGAGTTGAGTTGAGTATCCCTACTAGTAGGCCTATCGCTTATTGTGTCAGGATGGCATCAAAAAGTATATTTAACTCTTTAAATAAATAAGCGTACACATTAGGCTATATCACAAACAAACTTAAGTTTCATCTTAGAAAAGCCTATAATAGCCTACGATGGTGTGGGAACCAAACAAATTAATTAATTAAAAAATGTAATGTCGAAAGTGACTGAATAATCGCACAGGTTACATACACAAAAAAGTTATTTTAATTATCATATCTGGTAGCTGTTGCATCTTAATAATTACATGCTCACTTTTTAGTGTACTGGCTATTCAAGAACAGATATCATGTAGGACATACTAATTCTGACTTTATAATAGTTTCTATGTCACAATTTACAATTTTTTTATGTAATTATTATGACTTTTTAATCTCATAATTTCATTTAAGTATGCCAATTTCGGCTTTTTATGTCCTAATTTAAATTTAGTATGTCATAATTTCAACTTTGTAAGTCCTAATTTTGATTTATGTCATACTTATGACATTTAAAGCTAATAATTATGACTCAGTATGTCATAGTTTTTACTTTTTATGTCATAAAATCAGAGCATGATTTTATGGACATCCATTGTGAAAAACATCTACCATAGCATCTTTTATACAAGATGTAGGCCCATAAAAACTCGATCCATGGTATATAAATATGATATTCATTCGGTGCCATGATATCAAGGTTTTTTTCAACCAGCCCTATTTTATGAAAATCTAGACCTTTACTGCTCTCTGCTGTCAAATAAGGTGAATCTCACTAACATGATGTAGCATTAGTAGCCTAGTAGAATCATTCTGTTCAGACACAATGTTTTTTTTATTAAAGTCAGCATTAATTATAGGCAGGAAATATAGGGAGAAATGTGCTGAATTGTCATGCAAATATTATTCATGATTAAACTCAAGCAAGGCAAAAACTTCTATGATGCCATAACAAACTCAATATAATTTAAATTAATCAATTCTAAAATGATCGCTGCATGAATAAAAGGGGAAAGCGCTCATTTTGAGGTGTCCAGCAGAGGCAACACACATGATCAGTGCTGTTTCTCTGCTGCTAAACTTTCACCAGCATACTTCAAGAGCTCCATTAATTTACATGTATTACTAAAAGACAGTCACAGTTAAAATACATTATAAACGCACACACAAACCCGATGGCATCATGGCTCGTGGGTTTAGTGAGATTTCATTGGTATTATAGGCTATACTCGTTTGTTGTTGTTCTTCCTTTCCTCAAACATAATATCCATATTCCTTTCCTGTTTCAATAGGAAATACATCAATGTCAAACCATTTCTGAAGTCATAAATGTTCTGCTCATGTAAGTATGTGATATATATATATATATATATATATATATATATATATATATATATATATATATATATATATATATATATATATATATTTATAAATTTGTTGGAATTACACATATTTCTCCTATCATTTTATTTTTTATTTCAAAATTAGCAAATCTAATTTTTGTGAAAGAAGCCAGCCTAGGACCAATGCAGACGATAAACCCGTCAAATCAAGACTGACTGCAAAGTAGACCTACAATATACACAAATCAGGCATAACATTATGACCTAATATTGTGTAATACCCCCCTTTGCTGCCAAAACAGCCCTGACCCGTCGAGGCATGGACTCCACTAGATCCCTGAAGGTGTGCTGTGGTATCTGGCACCAAGATGTTAGCAGCAGATCCTTTAAGTCCTGTAAGTTACAAGGTGGGGCCTCCATGGATCGGACTTGTTTGTTCAGCACATCCCACAGATGCTCGTTTGGATTGAGATCTGGGGAATTTGGAGGCCAAGTCAACACCTCAAACTCGTTGGGCTCCTCAAACCATTCCTGAACCATTTTTGCTTTGTGGCAGGGTGCATTATCCTGCTGAAAGAGGCCACAGCCACCAGGGAATACCATTTGGTCTACAACAATGCCTAATTAGGTAGGTGGTACGTGTCATAAGCCCCGTCTCCACCGAAATTACCCGGAACAATTTGTACCAGGAACTTTTTTTACAGGAACTTTTTTCCCCCAGACCTGCTACTGTCTGCGCTTCCACTGCGGTCTAAAATACCGTGAAGATTAGGCAAATTAGTCCGGTGATGTAGGACTGCGCATGACTGCTCATCCCAGTCAGCGACAGACTGTAATAATTTTTTCTGCAACAATAACAAGTATGGGGGAGATTCAAGCAGCACTGCTTTTTCTGGTTATGTATTGGTTTACTAAAGAGGTAATTACCAAAATGGCGGAAAAGAGACGAGCACTGATACTAAAGCGTATTCTGAAAGCTCGTAAACCTAGATTTAAAATAAGACAACGTATGTTATTATCAGCTATTACGGACATTGACCGTGAGATGGCTGAGACGAACGCGCGCCATCGGACAGAAAGAGCAAGACTGATATTTACTGAACGCAAAAAGAACCTCGCAAAAGACTTTTAAAAATGCCGGTTGAAATAAAATGCTGCGTGAGCTCAACCAATCAGCATGTTCAGTGCCCAAGTCCCACCCCCGAAAGTTCCTGAACTTTGAAAAAGTACTACCTCCCGAGCAGGGACTTTCGGAGGGGGAAATATTTACCCGGAACTTCATTTAGACCCTAGTTCCTGCGGTACAAACACACCGAGTACCACCCCAAAGTTCCTAGTTCCTGGGGAAAGTTCCTGTGGTGGAAACGCGGCTAAAGTAACATCCACAGGAGAGGTGGACAAAGTACACAACTCCATTACTCGAGTGAAAGTAAAAGTACTACTGGTCAAATATTACTCTGTTACAAGTGAAAGTTGTTAAAAACTATTTTTACTTAAGTAAAAGTACAGAAGTACTTGCTTTTAAAAGTACTTAAGTATCAAAAGTAAATTTCCTTTTTTATGTCAATGCATTATTTTATTATTGTTGCATTGTTGTATAAATGCACGCTATAGCCATCATGGTGGGTTAAGCCAGTCAGTGATGCTCCATCCGACATGCTAGCATACGACCACCTTGAACTCATTTAAATACTTAAAAGTTACAAAGCTTTTTACAAAGCTGCTGTCACTTTAAGGCAGAATGCACAAATCCTATACACTGATACACATCCGATATTCCCCCAACTGTTTACGTTCACTTAAGACATAATCAACTTTATTTACGTGAATACTTTCCAAAATGAAAATTGACATTGTGTGTATTGGTCTAAGTGCGAAAAAAAACACACAAAAGAAAGCTCTATTCAGTACTCGTACTCTGGCATCTCAGAGGCACAAAAAACAGACTGAACTGAGCTCTTTCATCATGCTTTTTCAGATTCATCCATATGTCTATGCTTCTCTTTCTCCCAGACATTTACATTTTGCAAAAAAAACACAAAAAAATCACTTTTAAAGAAGAAAAAAATTCATCCACTGACTTGGAAAGCTGCTACAGAAACTACTTTTGACTTCGAGGACCTTGATAGAAATGTAGTGGAGTAAAAAGTACAATATTTGTCTTTCAAATGTAGTGAAGTTAAAGTAAAAGTTTCCCTAAAAAATAATACTTCAGTAAAGTACAGATACTCAAAAAGTGTACTTAAGTACAGTACTCAAGTAAATGTACTTCGTTACTGTCCACCTCTGATCCACAGGGATGGCAGGACCCAAGATTTCCCAGCAGAACATTGCCCAAAGTATCACACTGGCTCTGCCAGCTTACATTCTTCCCATAGTGCATCCTGGTGCCATGTGTTCCCCAGGCAAGCAACACACACGCACCCGGCCATCCACGTAAGGTTAAAGAAAATGTGATTAATTAGACCAGGCCACCTTCTTCAATTGCTCCGTGGTCCAGTTCTGATGCTCACGGCCCACTGTTGGCGCTTTTGGCGGTGGACAGGGGTCAGCATGGGCACCTTGACTGGTCTGCATCTATGCAGCCCCATACTCAATTCTGACACCTTTCTATCAGAACTAGCATTAACTTCTTGAGCAATTTGAGCTACAGTAGCGCGTCTGTTTGATCGGATCACACAGCCTTCGCTCCTCACGCGCATCAATGAGCATGACCCTGTCGCCGTTTTACCACTGTTCCATCCTTGGAGCACTTTTGATAGATACTGACCACTGCAGACCGGGAACACCACACAAGAGATGCAGTTTTGGAGATGCTCTGACCCAGTCGCCTAGCCATCACAATTTGGCCCTTGTCAAACTCGCTCAAATCCTTACACTTGCCCATTTTTCCTGCTTCTAACATTTCAACTTTAAGTACAAAATGTTCGACAAAATGCCTAATATATCCCACCCACTAACAGGTGCCGTGATGAAGAGATAATCAGTGGTATTT
Organism: Gobio gobio; assembly: GCF_949357685.1. Classification (NCBI taxonomy): domain Eukaryota; kingdom Metazoa; phylum Chordata; class Actinopteri; order Cypriniformes; family Gobionidae; genus Gobio; species Gobio gobio. Next base: position 19,881,577 of record NC_137120.1, read on the forward strand.
ACACTACCGGTCAAACATTTGGAATAATTTTTTTTTTTTTTTTTATCCTTCTGAAAGAGAATTACAATTTAATTAAATTCATCATACACCCGGTGCAATGTGATGCCAGGCACGAAGGAAGTGTTTTTTTGCTAGTTTCAGCCCGACACAGTTATCATTTTCATTGTTTAAATAGCAAATGCCCTCGCGCTCATCTGTTCGCCCTTTAGCATGCTGGTCTGAAAACCAGGTGTGTTTAGGCCATAGACTTGTAAAATAAATATGGATGTAGTGTCCGTGACGTCACCCATAGGATTCTGAAGAGCAGTTTTGAAGCGTAAAGTAGGGTCGAGCTGGCCGTTG